>NW_013665736.1:402132-404343 GCF_000517525.1 Limulus polyphemus | reverse complement strand
TCCTATGTGTTTCCTGTGGGAAAAATAGTCTTCCTCATCTGTTCTCCAGGCAAACAACGAAAACGAATCATACCATCAGCTTAAGCAAGCCGGATACAGGACTCTTCTGAAAAGATGACATATTGCCAGTGTCCTAACTGTAAGTTAGCATGCTGTCTTGCCCAACTAACACGATGAAGGCGGTAAATTCTGGTTAATATCGGTTTGCAGAAAGTCGTTCTTGCAAAATAACTTTGTTTGGTCAGTCTCCTCTTCACTGTTCTTCTGGATACCCTGGAATGAATGTGTTCATGTCATTTTTATCGTAAGGTGTTGCAAGACTTCTTTCACCTTCACGTGTTAACCCAATCAAAACATGGTCATCTCGAGCAGAAGTGTTTCGGCATCTACTAGCTGACATCTTGGAACAACGTTTCCTGTAGTTCGAAGACATTTCAGGATTCTGGATACAGCACACTGGAGGTACCCTACTGTTCTGGCAAGGTTCGTTTGCTTTACACCATTTCTGGACAGTTGAACAATTTAAATCCCTATGACTTCTGGCACTTGATGAGGCATGACTTTACACTGAGTACTGAGAAATTGTTGAACAAAGTGTTGATCTGTTTCTAAAATGATTATGCCAAAAGCGCATCCTTTTGTATAAAATAGGTGTATATGTGTGTGTTCTCACGAACAAATGTTCAAAACAAGTTATACAGACCAGAATAACAACTCGTATATGTATGTCTGATCATACGCTACTTTCTCTAGAATAATATGCAGACATTTTGGCCTAGACTGTACTTCAGCAGAGTCCCTGAAAATGTCCTTTTTCGAAGAGTAAATAAAACCAAAATTAAGAGTAACAAATATTTTTATTTCTTGCTTTTGAAGTTTATATGTCATGCTGTGTTTTAGCCTACAGAGTGCAAAATTCTTCTCGTTATTCATGGCATACTCATGTTTTGCTGACATCATGACGGTACAAATTGCAACGTTAAGCGTCCCTTATGTGACGTAATTTTAGTATCTACTGACTGAATGACTGACAGACAACACAACAAATTATAATGGCCAGTACGTGTGAATTTCAAGTACGTTCCAAAGACTGTCAATCGTCTAGAGAAAGACAGTAACTGTCACAAAAAAACGACTGAAGTCGCTTTCATGCTCTTCTAATTAGTTTTGTACATTATGCATCGTCGTAATAATAAAGGCAACATCAAACAACTGAAATGGTTTATCTGTGTATTTTTACTCTATGTTCTATATAGAAAAAGATTAAATACTTCCAGTAATTTAGTATCCATATTTTGTGCTATTAACTCTTATGTTCTCATATGAATATTTTTGCAGTGTTATTCAAATGATTTGTTTAGAAATAGCCATATCTTGACCACCTCTGCAAGAATAAGTCAACTGGTGCACAATCTGACGTATTTTATACGTTACAGTCCTGTTCAGTCGTATTTTACCTTAGTGTTTCATCAACGGTTGTTAACCATAGTTGTTTCTAATGACAGATGAAGTGCCTTTTCGGTTTGTAATGCTGTTAGCTTCTGATGAAAGGTCTGTTCGAAAAGCAAGTCAAAGAAATGGTACTGTTGGTAAAAGGGCATCCGCTATTCTATCTTTTTGAAATACGGAGAAATTCTTGCCCATATCCATTGTCTTGCAGACTCACTCTGCTGTGATTGTATTTCTGTAATGCATATGACTCAAGCAATCACCTGAAATAGCACATGATCAATAATTGCACATATAAATCACCTTCAATGTATACGAAGTTCATAAACTACTAAAGATTATACATAACAGCTCTGTTAAGATCTAATACATCTGTGTTATTAAATGCTATTCCCAATTTATATGGTTTTAATCAATAGTTTCAGCTGTGGTAATGATCAATTAGTTTCTTCAGAATCACCGGAATTGGAGATAGGAGTAGCTAAGGGCTATAATTGGATCATATAAAAAAGAAACAAACAAACTTCAAAATAATTGTTGTGCACAGCAGGGATGATCTGGCAGTTACTGCGTGAGCCTTAGATTTTTTTTCATCTTTGATGAATAGTTTTAAAGAATTGAATTAAGTCTCAGAGCATCATTTTCGCCAGCTAGCTCAAGACACACACCCCCATGAAAGAATAGACCTTTCTAAGTTTTTACTTGTTGTTAAACAATGTTTAAACAACTCTATTCAATTATGTACCAGCTGCCCAGTGTCGG
>NW_013665736.1:387973-401077 GCF_000517525.1 Limulus polyphemus | reverse complement strand
GTTTATAAGTATTAACATGTTACTTATTACTTTGGTTTATAAGTATTAACATGTTACTTATTACTTTGGTTTATAAGTATTAACATGTTACTTATTACTTTGGTTTATAAGTATTAACATGTTACTTATTACTTTGGTTTATAAATATTAGCATGTTACTTATTACTTTGGTTTATAAATATTAGCATGTTACTTATAATTTTTATTTGAAACATTTCATTGTTAGGAACGTAAAACATAGTTTTTCAGGTACTGAACACAGTTGATTATTTGTAGTATGAAACATTAAAAATACATCACACAGTCACCATGCTTAATATAGTAAGGCCATTAAAACCATGTCTTAGATCTTTCTATAATAATTCTATGTCCACTCCACAGCAACCCGATTCTTAGAAATGTCACTTGTCTTCAGTGATAAACAATCTAGACTGTCTTTCTCTTTTTCAATTGTTTTTGGGCTTTTGTAGTAAGAAAGGTGACCTTTGAAGGTCATCAGCCTGACATTTACATGGAAATTCAAAACGGTCAGAGATTATTTTGATCTTGAAAATTATTGGGTTTAACTAGAAGCTGTACGTTTCACCTTGAATGAAACTGGGTTAAGCAGAGACTATACGTTTTATGTTGACTACGATTGGGTTAACTGGAGACTGTACGTTTTCCTTCGTACATCAGTTTGTTGTAGAAGTGTTTCAGTTTGGTTCAACTCTTCAGAGAGAGAATACATTCCAATGTAGTAAACAGTTTAAATCGAATCAAGTAAGCGTTTTGAGAAGCAACAAAAACAAAAAAAGAAACATGTCAGATTTAAGTCAGTGGTGTAAACTTCGGTATAGCTGTTTCTGACAGTTTTCATCATACATTGTTTTATTATTTCAATGTGTGTGTGTGTGTTTGTGTGTGTATTTGCGTCGTCTGTATTGCTGAAGTTGTTAATAAAGATGCTACTGTTCTTGGCCCGGTATGGTCAGGTGGTTAGGGCGCTTTACTCGCAATCTGAGAGTCGCCCTTTCAGCTGTGGGGGCGTTATAACGTTACGATCAGTCTCACTATTCATTGGTAAAAGAGTAGCCCCAGAGTTGGCGGTGGGTGGTGATAACTAGCTGCCTTCTCTTTAGTTTTTCACTGTTGGATTAGGGAAGGCTAGCGCAGATAGCCCTCGTGTAGCTTTGCGCGATATTATAACATATAACATATATTTCTCAGCTTGATAGCGCTAAGTATATTTGCATTCCATCTTAATAATTATGATCTTATTTGTCATAAATATTTTGGCCAGGACTGTACATCTAGTCTTCTACTGACATTTGTGAACCAGCTCCAGACCGTATTCCTCATCACCTGAACTACAATCGGATAATTTGGAATCTTATGGAATATATGTCACAAATAGCTATAATTGCGTCAAAATGTAACCTAACCCGATAGTAAATGTGGTGCTAATTAAGTAGCTAGCTAATGTATATGACTGTTATTCCGTAATTTACTATAAGGTAGCAAAGAACCAGAAACGTTCTTAAAAAGACGTAAAAAGAAGAGGACGGAGGTAAACACAAAAACTGTAAGGAATAATGGACGTACACTTTATATTCCAAATGGTTACGAACAATTCAACTTATCCCTCAGCAATATTCTGTATTAAATAAGTGACGCACAAGTAAATTAACTCCGGATTTCGCTTGCCAGTGAGTAACTGATAATTAGATGGAAATAAATGTCTATGTCTGTAGACAAAATGAAAGCACATGAAAACTATTTTACAATAAGAACAGTAGCTTGGTTTGGCTTGTTTGTCATATAATGAGACAGGTTTTATGGCCGTCATGTACAATTTATTAGAACAACAAACAATTTTATCAGACACCTGTAGAAAGATGTGTAATTCAGCATTTCATCTATCCCCACAACTCTTACTAAAACATATATAATGACAAAATATAACATCAAATTCTTAGAAATAGCGCCTGTAACCTTATATCAATTCACATTAAACATTAAGTACTGCCAACGAGGCTATTGATGTAATCAACCGTGATTTTATCTGAACTTGTCACTTGAAGGCGCCTCAACTCAGCTACAGTAGCTGTTTTAGGGTTGTACTTAGCAATTTTCCAGTTAGTTCTGCCCAACAGTTCTGAATGGGATTACAATATGGAGACTTTGCTGGCCATGGGAATATTGTAACGTCTTTCTGGTCGAGATAATCCTGTACAATACGCGCACTGCTGGCAGTGGAATTGTCATCCTGGAACAAAAAAGTTATTGTCAAACCCTTTCCTAACATATGGTAGAAATATCGTCTCCATGTGATTCCTGTAGGAGGTGCCATTGATGTGTTCCTGAAGGATATGAAGAATAGTTTTCGACTATGATGAATAACTGCCCAAACATGTACTGCACCACCTCCTATGTGTTTCCTGTGGGAAAAATAGTCTTCCTCATCTGTTCTCCAGGCCAACAACGAACACGAATCATACCATCAGCTTAATCAAGCCGGATACAGGACTCTTCTGAAAAGATGACATGTCGCCAGTGTCCTAACTGTAAGTTAGCATGCTGTCTTGCCCAACTAACACGATGAAGGCGGTAAATTCTGGTTAATATCGGTTTGCAGAAAGTCGTTCTTGCAAAATAATTTTGTTTGGTCAGTCTCCTCTTCACTGTTCTTCTGGATTCCCTGGAATGAATGTGTTCATTTCATTCCTATCGTAAGGTGTTGCAAGACTTCTTTCACACCCCCATGTGTGAACCTAATCCAAACATGGTCATCTCGAGCATAAGTGTTTCGGCATCTACTAGCTGACATCTTGGAACAACGTTTCCTGTAGTTCGAAGACATTTCAGGATTCTGGATACAGCACACTGGAGGTACCAGCATTTTTTAGTACATAAAATTAAAAAGGACAGAAGGAGATTCGGAGATTGGATTTTGGAACAATTGTCTCGAGATTGAAAAGATCGGATTCGATGTCAGGTCTGCAGTTCGTCTTGTTACTCGAGTGTTTTTGACAGTTATTACTTACTTGTTTATTACCTTTCATTTGTGTCCATGCATTCTGGGTTGCCTCAAGTTGTTGAGCGCCCAACTATGTCGGATCAACCGAGTCAGTCGCCTCGTCGTGTTCGTCCAAAACCTTATTCCCGACCCACGGAGGGTGTACCTCGGAAATATGCAACCCTTGGTGTTTGTCCATCCTGGTCCGACTGCTTGGACTTGGATAGCTCTTCAAATACTAGGGATGTCCCACGACTGTCATATGCTACCATTGCCTCATCGTCGTCCACTGGTTCAACTACCTCTACTGTCTCTCACCTGTCTCCTGCTGGTTCTACTTCTTCTGCCGTTCCTGCCTCTACCACTGTTACTCAGTCGATTCCTGCCTCCACTCGATCAGCTATTCTGGTGAAGCGCTCAGAAATATGGAAACTACTGAAGCTCCTCAGATTACTGTGCTCCTACTTTCGGGCATGGATCCCTCGTATTTCTCTACCAGGACCCTCTTTCTCGAACTTTCTAAATACTGCCTTCGTTCTGACGCTCATCAACTAATTCCAACGAGAAATGACATAATTGTGAAAACTGGTAACCCTCAATTGTGTGGTATACTGCGTAACAAAATGGGACTGCTTATATCTGGGTCAATCTACCATGCTCAATTAACTTCGTTCCCCTGCTCTAAAACAACAACCTCCTCCTCGTCGTATACCTCTTTTCTCTTGTGTCATCTTGTGGATCTTGGCGTCACTGAAAAAGAGATCCTTTCCGAACCTCTACTTGAAAATATATCAGTCAAGCGTGCCATTTGCATTCACTATTCCTCAGGTCCTACCTTCATGATTCGTGTTTTGGCTGAGAATAGTGACACTACAAACCATCTCCTGTCTAATGGAGCATTTCTTTTCCATCAACGCCATCGGGTTGAAGCTTCCCATTACCCGGCCCCCCAGGTTCTGCGCTTTGAGAGGTGCTTATTATACAACTCACATACCACTGCTAAATGCCCTAACCAACCAGTCTGTTCTCATTGTCGCGGACCTCATCTCCTTCGCCAATGCTCTCGCTTAAGCTCTCCTCCCCTCTGCAACACTTGCCATCTTGATCATCCTACATACTCCTCTAAGTGTCAGGGTAAACCTACCCCCAAGACTGATGATCCTGCTTCTGTTGCTCTAGTGCATACCACTGATGCCATTACCCTTCCAGAGAACTCTGTTGCTATGTCTCCTACCACAAAGGATATCTTCCGTTTCATCACATTAATACAACAGAATGTCCTTCCCTTCCAACGTACGTTCGTTCTAGATCATATTATCCATGCTGCTAAGACTGTCTTTCGCCTTCACATGCAGATCACTTATTCTGGACTTAACTTTCACTTGCTATTTCATCGTGTATGGGATCCGGCAGAGACTACAAGTTGAAGTTTTTATTTGTCAATATTCGCTCTCTTCTTCATAACCCCCCCCCCCTCCTGGAGATCTTGTTAGATGGCAGCTCCTATGATTGTGTTCTCCTTAATGAAACTTTTCTGAAACCCATTCAAAGGATCCATCTGTCAGGCCACACTCTTCATCGCCATGGTCATCCTATGGTTCGGGCCCGAGGAGGTGTGGCAATCGCTACACATACTCTCCTTCCCGTGCACCTACATTCCCTTCCACAGTCCACTTACCCTGAGCATTTGGTAGCCACTGTTTACTGCCCATCTCGTATCATCACTATTGCAACTATCTAAATTCGTCCGGAGTTCCCTTGCCCAATGCCTTTCTCTCCTTCCTGGACAACTCTTTTTGCAGCTGTGTTCTTCCTGCTGATGTCAACTACCACATTAAGACCTCTGCCGAACTTGTCCGTTTTCAGTCCTCCTTATGTTCCCTTTCTGGATCTTTGCTACCCCTGCCTGCCCCTAGTCGTCCAATTTCTCATTCGTCACCTGATATTGTATTTGTTTCTTCCAACCTGGTTCCTTTTATCACTCTCCAGACGTGTCCTCCCGTTGGTAGTGATCATCTCCCTATAGAACTTTGTGTCCATTTGCAGTCCTTGTCTGTTCCTCGTGCGTCCCGTCGGACTCATCTAAATTTTCGTCCTTCCGACTGGAAATCTTATGCTTCACACATTACTAATGCCATACCAGATATGGATCGACCTCTCGCTACAGCAGGCAATACTGACTTCTTCGCCACCTTACTCACCACTCTTCTCTCTGATGCCAGTGCTTTACATATACTGACTTATTCTTCAGCTCCCCATAAACCAGCCTTACCTCGTAGATCTGTTACATCACTCTTCGATTTTTTTGCGTGAATACCGTCGGTTTCACGATCCTTTGTTGCTGCAATGATCCCGGGGTCTTCAACATACTGCCCGTAATTTTGTTTGGGCAGTCCGACGTCAGCGGTGGCATCAGGCCTATAACAAATTCGGTCATTCCGCTTCTTCCTCGCAATTCTGGAACCGTTTTAAGCTCCTCACAGGTCAACAATGCTCTCCCTCCTATCCTATACTTGTTGATAATGCTGCACCTTCTACATTTTGGACAAGACCCACCTTTTTGCTGCTTTTCATGAACAGAACTTTCAAGTACCCGAACGTCATATTCTTGACTACAGTGACACTACAACCACCATTAACTCAACCGTCGCCTCCCTCGTTGACCTTACTCCAAACTCTTCTTATGTTGTTGACAATGATTTCTTACATGCTCCCATTACTACAGCTGGCGTCCGGCGGGTGCTGAAGAACAGACGTAACTCTGCCCCTGGTCCTGATACCATCACATACTGCCAAGTTCGTCATGATTCCTCTGCAATTCCTTCGAATTCTTGCATTGTTCTACACCTTTCTTCTTTCCTTAGGATTTTTTCCTGATTCCTGGAAGTTATCCACTATCCTGCTTTTTCTGAAACCGGGTAAACCTGCCTCTAATGTTAATTCTTATCGTCCTGTCTGCCTCACTAGTGTTTTCAGTAAAACCTTTGAACGCATCCTTGTTGTCCGTCTTCATCAATACATAGCTGCTCACAACCTGCTGCCTCATATACACGCGGGATTTCGTCCACGCCTTTCTACTTTGGATCAACTTCTCAAATTGTCTGACTCACTTTCCAGTCATTTCAACAGTCGAAGACCCTCCTGCATGCTCCTGTTTGATTTCCAGCGTGCTTTTGACTCAGTTTGGCATCAAGGTTTACTCCACAAACTGCACATGTTACACTTTCCTATTCCCCATATTCATCTCATCTCTTTTCTACACAGGTGGCGCGCCGCTATATCAATTGATGGGATTCTCTCTCTCGCACTTTCACACTAAATGCTGGAGTCCCACAAGGTTCTATGTTGTCTCCCCTTCTGTACATTCTCTATGTTACTGATATGCCTTGTCCCCAGCCTCCTCTTCAGTTGTTTCAATATGCTGAAGACACAGCTTTGGTAGCCCATTGTATCACGATGTTAACTCTGAACAAGCTACTCCAGGCTGCTGTAAATTCTTTTTTGTCTTGGTGTCACCGCTGGCAGCTATCCCTCAATGTCCCCAAAACACCAGCTATTATTTTTGATCCAAATCGTCATAAGTTTCGCCCTTGCAGTGACCCGTCTCTATTTGATGTCCGGGTCGACAATGTCCCCGATTCTCCTTTCCGACTCCGTGACCTATCTAGGCATTGTCTTCCGACCTTTATCGTCGTATCAACTTTCCTCACATTTTATTACACCTTCGACAGCTTCGCACTCGCTATGTCAATAAATGTTTTCGTGACCACAATCTCATCTTCTCCGATGTTCTCGCCACCACTGTAACCACTCCGAGAAGCATTTTTGCACCAGTTGATCACCTACTGAACCTTTAGGAGGGACATGACATAGCTGACAATCCCGACCACGTCGAGATGCCGAAGTCCCCTCTTCCCCCATTTATCTATCCTGATTCATAATACTCGATATACCTGTTGCCTGTTCCCACACAATCACCATTATATGACATAGACTTGTTGGTGTTCCCCTATATTTCTCCAGATTGTCTCCTCCATCTGCAAATATCGCGTTTTCCCCATTTTCCGCCTCCTGTGATGACTTGCACGCTTACCCATCTATTATTCATTTTACCCATTTTTCTTTTTCGTCTTGGCTGACGAGAGGGCGTAACTCTCTACCGGCCCGCCGGTCTCCCCAGAATCGGAGTGAAATAACTCTTATGTTGTTGTTGTTGTTTTGTACATTTTGTTTGGCTGACGAGAGGGCATAACTCTCTACCGGCCCGCCTGTTCTCCCCCAGGATCGGAATGAAATAACGCATTTTGTTGTTGTTGTACATTTTAGTCCAAATATATATTTAATTTCTGGTCAATCATAAACTACTTGCTTCTAATTGACAGGAAGCCAAACTACTTAAATTACGCATAAGTTGCTATGACATCATTTTGTGACCGAGAGACAGACAGACAGATATACACACAGTTTTATAGTATTATATTTTTCATGTGCTGAACAGTGCATTTCGAACATATCAGTTAATGTCCTCAAAGGTTCAACAACAATGTAGATAAAATAACAACAAGTCTACTTTCTGAACAGCCAGATTGTTCTTATTTTACTTCAAACTTCGTTGATTAGATATTCAATGTATTTTGCTTATCAGATCAAGATTAATATTTTCTTGGTAATTTCCAATTTCTTTTGGCTCTTTTGTAATTTTATTATATATCTTCTATTAATATGTTCATTTATCTCCATCTCTCTCCCCCTCTACTTCTTTGTTAACTGCCATCCAAATAGTAATTCACTTTATTTTTTGTTCACCTTCATTTTTGTTTTCTATTTTAAATCTTTATTGGTTTCTTAGCAACCCCAATCTAAACGTTAGTTCAGATCTACTTTGAATTTCTTATTGCACTTTCTTTCTTGCGTCAGTTTGAAGAATGTTCAGCCTAAACCTTGAATGTTTTTCTCCTTGAACTTTGTAAATAATTTTCAAAAAGTTATATATTGTTCATTTGGTAAATACATGAAGCGTTGTTAGCATGCTAGGACTGTGAATCCGAAGATTCACGGTTCACGTTCCATTGCGGCAAAAACGTTCGCTGTATTTTGGGGCCGTGGGTGCGCTATAAAAGTGACAGTCAAATCTCACTATTCCGTCCAGTAAAAGAAACAAAGTAGTTGGTGGATGCTATTGAATAGCGCTCCTTTCCTTTAAGTCTATCAGTTCAAAATTAGAGATAGCTATGCGAAGATAACCCTTGTGTAGCTTTGCCGAATATCCTTAAAACAAACTGCAGTCGCATTATGTTACATATGCATATTACTATCCGTATAAGAAAAAATAATAACGGTTTTATATGAAGCCAGATAGTGTTTTTTGTGTTTTTTTTTGTTCGGAACTGTTAAAATTAGTCATTATTTTCAATATGTAATGGCTCTAATGCCTCATATTAAGCTGCTTAAGTCAGTTACAAAAACATATATAACTGAATAATTAGCTTTCCTTGAGTAACTAGTTTTTTTTTCTTGAGTAAATAATGCAGTATAGGTAAAAAAATCTAATATAATTACATGATATTCTCATGTACTGAAAACAAGTGAAATACTTATTGATTATATATATTAGAAATGCAAGCAGACTTTTACGTACTGAGAGGACGTTAGATCAGATTCCTGTTTATATGAAGAACGATAATTGATATTTCTATATTAAGATTCGTGAGCGTAATACATGATGCATGGTCTCATTTTTGAGTTTTTTGTCTCGTATTTCATCCAATTTTCCAAGGTTGCTCTGAAAAATGCAGTTATTACGAAATCTTTTCGAAACCACGACTAATAATTCTATTTTCCAATCGCTTTATGTTGTCCATGGTTTATAAAGATTCGGTTAAATATGTATAATTAACAAACACACAAACAAACTGTTAGTAATTGATTCGTGACCACCACTCTTATATGTAATGTTTGTTTGTTTGTATTTTTTTAGAGTAAAGCCAAATTAGGATATTTCGCTGTGTCTAATCGAAGACTTGTTTCAAGAAGCTACTAACTCTGTCTTTTCAGATTGTATACTTATTAGTATTAAAATTCAAACAGATGTTGCTTTTTTTACGATTTTATTCCTTTGATTTTTGCTGGTTTTTTAGGTTTTGTTATACGGGAAATCTTGAAAATCTTAAGTTGAAAATATTATGTTAGCATAAATGGTTTTGGATATTGCATTTTTTATTACTTTATCTTCCTACAGATAATATTAATTTTTGTTATCAATAGTTCATGAGAAAGTAAAGGCAAAGATAAATGTTTAATCAGAAGTGATAATAATATACAACTTTGACTCAAATTAAATACATTTTTGTTTGCTTGCTTCTGTTTGTAATTAAGTTATACAATAGGCTATCTGTGCTCTGCCCACCACAGGTACCGAAACCCGGTTTCTAGCATTGGTGGCTACATTTTTGTAAACCCTTTTGTTTTTGCTTTTTTTGTGTCATATACTGAAAGCGATATTTTTCATTAGATTCAATATACAAGAATTGTTTGTTTGTTTGTTTTTGAATTTCGCATAAAGCTACACGAGGGCTATCTGCGCTAGCCGTCCCTAATTTAGCAGTGTAAGACTAGAGGGAAAGCAGCTAGTCATCACCACCTACCGCCAACTCTTTTACCAACGATTGACCATCACGTTATAACGCCCCCACGGCTGAAACGGCGAGCATGTTTGGTGTGACGGGGATTCGAACCCGCGACCCATAAAGTGCGAGTCGAGCGCCCTAACCACCTGGCCATGCCGTGCCCAATATACAAGAAAGAATTTGAATATATATATATATCTTTTTTTTTATTCTTTTTTTTGTGATAAAATCCAATAACCAATATCTCTTCAATATGTCTTTAGGAAATGTATATCGACGTTACATATAAAAATGTGTTTAAAACTAGTATTACATTTTACATATTGAATAGAAAATGTGCTTTTAGAACGCTAAAATTCAGAGTTCGATTCTCTACGGTGGCCAGAGCGCAGATAGTCCATTGTATAGCTATGTACTAAAACAACAACTTTTGCCACACTACCCCTTTACCTTTCTAAAACTATACTTTATCCAAGAAAGTTACAAAAAATCTGTGCCAGAAGATATAGACTCTTTGTTCTTGTGCACAGTGTAACGTTAACCTTATTCAAAAATTATATAAAATATCTATGCAATACAAACAATAAATCACTGTTTTCATAAAATTAACTTTTTATGTCTGTTTTCTTTGAGAATATTTGACATAATTTAAAAGTCAATTAAAACACATCACTGTGACCTCAATGAACCTCAGTTAATCATATAATCATTCAAATTGTTTTACTAAATGAATCAATGACTTTATTACAAAAGAACATCAAAATCTGGTTACTGTTATAGAAGAATCACCATCTTATATTTGAAAATAAACAACGATTAATAGTTATTACTAAAAAATTAAATAATTAATAAAAATGATATACTACAGGTAAAGAGTACACTGTAAAAAAATCATGCAATTAACCGTTATTTTTCATTGCTAAAAACCTTATATTAAAGCATGGTTGACAACATTAAGATAATGTGAAAAATACTATGATTAATTCAATATGAAACCGTTTATAAAAACAATTTTAAACTAACGGTTAAAAAGAATACTTAACCCTTTATTTTTATACACAGTTGCACTTTCTCTACTGAGGGTTAACGCTTTGACCCTGACCACGAAGCTGACCTGGTAGAAATTTTTATATAAATGAATAAATAAGCTATTTTATGTGGATGATAAACCATTTAAAGTGTTTTTGTGTAAAATTTTAAAAAGAAAAAAAAATTAAACCTTGAAATGTATAATAAAATCATTGGTGTATGAGGATTGGCCATTACATTTAAAATACATTTACATTTAAAATATTTATTTGTAGAAATATATGTATAAAATACATTTTCTGTGAATTACACATTAAATTAGATGTGTTTCTTTGTGGAATGACAGTGAAAAATACTTGAAATACGTGGTAAAATATTTATTTTATGTGGAATAACTGTTACTTTAAGGGTATTTCTTTGTAGAATAAAAGTAGAAAAAACTCAAAATACAGACTAAAACAGATATTTTAAGGTAAATTGCAGCAAAATTTAACGGTGAATTTAACAGAAGACACTGTGAATTAGTTAAGGCTTTGAAGTTATTTTAATGATAAAAGGTCTGACAGCTCGGCTGCCGGTCTTTTTACCGTAAGTTAACAATGACATTTTTTACAGTGTATTACACAAAGATAACACTGCAGTCCAATAAAGCAAACACATTTTTGTATCCAGTTGTGTGCCATATTGTTTCTCTCTCCTGTGGTGGAAACTAAACAAAATAAAAAACACTGACAATGAAACAAGATGATAAAAAATGTGGCAGTGGTTTAACCCTTTGTGTTCTGCCATCGTGCTACTTTTTAGTATATATATATATGACCAGATGGGTCTTATTAACATAGTTTTTACTGTCGCTTGATACATGTCTTTAATCCTTTAAAACACAAATATTTATCGGTGAAAGAAACAAAAACATTCAAATCCTCTGGTACATTTCTAATAAACATTTTACAAGTTGTGTTAAAACTCAGCCAAATAACACGATTTTTGACATTTTAAATTTTATCCGCGAAACTGTTGTATTTAATGTCCACAAATTACAAAATTCTTACTTAAACATCTGATGGATATTAGTAGACCTAACAGAAATATATATATATGCTTCATTGAAACAACGTTTGACATATTTCTAAGGAAAATCGTATTTTAAAAATCAAATATTATGTGTATGTCACCGAACATTCTCATATTTTCAGTCGAAGTGTCCGTAATAATGTAACGGTCAATCACACTATTCGTTAGTAAAGAGTAACCCAAGTGGTAGTTGTGGGTGGTGTTGATTAGCTGCCTTCCTTCTAGTCTATCACTTCCAAATAGGAACGACTAGCGCATATAACCCTCAACAAGCTTTGCCCAAAATTTAACAAAACACATAAACTCATTTCTTATACAAATGAACACTAACACGCAGTCTCATATACATAGGCAGTTGGACAGTTACTTTCGAGATATTTAAATAACGCTTTTGTTGTTCTTAGCCAAACACCTTGCAGGAATTGTGAAGAAAGTGTGTTTCGAGACGACGTCGTCTCATTCAGTGGAGCAATACAGCCTAGAAAAACACCCTCTGGAAAGTTAGTTTTGAATATACAGCACCTACTGCGAACTTCTGGATACTTTCATCAAATAGTGTGATTTGATCGCCAATGTTACAACCTTCTACCGCTCAAAAGTCAGATTTTATATTTGCGGAACAAAGAACGCGAACCATACACCCACAGCCTGGCACGTTAACCACTGCCCACTCCATTTCTGTTTTTTTTTATCAGTATAATTTTATCAATGTTATTTTATACTGCATAAAATACCTTATTTTTTCAGATACAAACTACACACAGGGTCGAATTATTGAATTGGCACACGAGGCCCGAGTACATAACGCCATTGGTGAAGGGCGTCGTTCGGTAAATAGTTTGTAATTAAGCACAATACTACACAATGGGCTATCTGTGCTCTGCCCACCACGGGTATCGAAACCCGGATTCTAGCGTTGTAAGTCCGCAGACATACCGCTGTGCCACTGGGGAGTGCGTCGTTCAGTAAATAGTAATAACAAAAAACAAGCATCAGAAGTGTTATGTATTACAATATCGAATGGTCTGAAACCTATGACGTTAGGTAATGTTTTCGTAAAAGTACTAATGTCCGATATGAATCCACTGAAGTTAAATGGTTTGTAATGTTCGAAATTTGTAAACGTTCCTGGTCAGATATCTTAAATTTCCCGATTAATTAGCGTTATAGCAATCACAGTTATAGCTTCCGAAGTTTATAGCACACCAATGATATCAAACGAATAATATATACTCTTTTTAGGCGCGTCGCGTTGGTTATATTTACAGGCGTGTGGAGAGCTTCTAGAAATTTCAGTTTTACGCTTCCGAAGTTTATTGCACACCAATGATATCAAACGAATAATATATACTCTTTTTAGGCGCGTCGCGTTGGTTA
>NW_013665736.1:383125-387963 GCF_000517525.1 Limulus polyphemus | reverse complement strand
GGCGGAAGTTTCGCAATACATATTTAACAGTATAAGTTATGTACATTTCTAAATATAAATTAATGTAAACAAACATCGATATTAAAATATAAATATAATAATAAATCCGTCACAGAAAGCAAGCAGTGTTCACACGAATGAAATAGTCCTACGAAACTGTTAAATGAAAATAACTGTTCGACTTGACCAAATAATTGAATTAATCTTATTTTTAAAAAGTTCTGTTTACTTATTTATATAACACAAGTACCTTGTCAACTAACCTAAACGTTACAATTTCAATCTTTCTAGACCGATTTCGGTTACTAGTTGGGATTCCGGTGCGGATGATGCAATGCTTTGTTTCAGTGTTACATTAAGATAGTTTCCGCACTCAATTTCATTAGTGAAAACAATGAATAGATACGAGTAGAACTAAAGTCGAAGGACTGAAAGTAAAATTAGAATCACTTGAAATGAGATTAATGATATATATTTGGATACCGCTTTTGAATAGGTTTCAGGAAATAAATAAAACATTACAATCAGTTGATATTTATATGATAATTAAGTTGTGTAGGTCGTTTGAAAATTATGTTGCATCTTTCCAAGATAATTACGATTCATTTGAGGAAGATGCTAAGAATGCACCACAGATCGAAAGATTCAAATAGAAATCAAAAGAGAGAATATTAGTTTGATAAATCAGAAGAATATATATATATATATATATATATATGTGAAGGAAAATAACAAATTCAAGGTCAAGACATTTTTAGGGTTAAATTACAGCTTAATTTCCCAATTAACGAAAAGACGAGACACATATAGAACGATACATGAAACATTTGGTTATATCATTAATCCGAGGAATGTAGCTTTTAGGACTCTCGTCAAGATTGTTCGAACTTAATAAACAGATGTTTTGGAAATATCTGTTACTCTAGTTAAAATATGCTCACATTTTTAAAAGCTCCTTCAATCAAAACCCCAAAAGAGTACATCGTTTACTCTATCGTTTCTGAAGTGTTTAAGACAAAGGAAACTTAAAGTTTGGACATCGCCTTGCGAAGCTAATCTCAGTACAGCAATGACAAAGAGCTTAGATGAAAAATCTTTTTCTGTGATAAAAACATGTCGAAAATTACCTCAGATCAAACACTTCGTAAAACATGCTTAGTGCTCTTAGTATTTTAGCAACTAAATCAGATTTGTTGCAAGATTGAGAATTTCGTAATATTACTAATACTTTTACTCATACTAAAGCATGAAGAGATGCTTTTCAATTTGAATAGTTAAGTTTTTAGATTAACAGTTAAGCTTTCTTTTAGATTAAATATGCGCTTGAACTTTTAGGTTTGAGTTGATTTTTCTTTTTCGGCACATAAATATTTCTCTTCCTATTGTACTTGATCTGATATAACACATCCCTGTTCTATTCGTATGTATTATAATATCACCATATGTATGTGTATTATTTAATTTTTCTCGAACTTATAACAATTAAATTCAAGCAATCGAAGTCAAGTTTCATTATTGTTCTCTTCAAAATATTTCTATTGTGAGATTGTACTTGAAACTTGTTTGTTGAAAGTTAAGCACAAAGCTACACAATGGGCTATCTGTGCTCTGCCCACCACGGGTATCGAAACCCGGTTTCTAGCGTTGTAAGTCCGCAGACATACCGCTGTGCTACTGGGGGGGGGGGTGTACTTGAAACATCGACAATATATAACAATACAGGAGTTACTTCCGATTTTAAATCCTTGCCTTCTTACGTCATTGAACTGTGAGAATTTGAAATAACTTAAAAATTTAACAGAAGACTCGTTTCAGTTCTATCCGCATGACTGTAAACTTTTGGTCTAATAGTTTGTACTTAGGTGTGCTAAATTACAATAAGCTTAGTGTCCCAAATGCCTTAATCGAGCTCTGACTATACACAGGTTTTCAACTTATGATAATGATGAAGAACCTCAAAGAATAAATAACGTTGCCAGAGGAGTTTAGTCACTTTTATGGAATGATAACTTAGATCTAAAATAATTTCACGTTTGTATTGTGACATCAATAAAAAATAAATAAAGAAATACAATGTACGTTGAAAAAATAAAATTAAACATAAGGGTTTCTGATAGAGAGATGAAACTACACGTCTTTTTTTTGTGTTTCCGTGAAATATGTCTTTTGCTGTTCATCATTTTGGAATTAGAGTAAAAATCTAGTTTGTAAATGTTTCGCGGATTGATATATAGCAGAGAATGGAATATATAGAAATTATCATGCTTGAAAAAAAAGGAGTCATTCCACTACTCTGTAAAACTTTTGTGAAATATTTACTTGAAATAGCTATATTTATAAGTATGAGTTATAAGTGTTATTTGTTCTGCATTTCTAAAAAAAGCAGTGTTAATAAAGGAAGACTTCTGAGAATTTGGATATGTTTATTGTATCCAGAAACAGTCGTAAAATTTTATTCTACCATTTGTTCTGATAATTTGTATGTTAACTATATAATTTCTTGTTTATTTTCACTGCAATTACTTATGCTATATCACTTATGTTACACAGACATCTACTGCGATTTGTAAATTGGATTTAATTTCTTGTTTATTTTCACTGCAATTACTTATGCTATATCACTTATGTTACACAGACATCTACTGCGATTTGTAAATTGGATTGTTCCATCACCTTATCAATGTATTACAACTACTGGCATAAAAAAGAAAATAACATTTAAAAAGAGCTTTACTTTTTTTAAATAAATGTCAAAATGAACATAATTCTCATCCTTTTAAACAAGGTTATCCTTCCTGGGACGAAACGAAGCCTAGTGATTAACGTATAGGATTAGTGATCCAAGGATCTCTTGTTCGAGACGTACTGTTACCAAAACATGCTTCGCACTCTCAGCTATGGGTGTGTTACAAAAGTGACAGTCAATCCTGATATTCAATGAAGAATAGACATTTTAAGCGGTCAGTACTGCAGACTAATTGCTTTCCATGTGGTTTGCAGTTCAAAATAAGGAACGGTTATGTCTCACCTAAAGAGGTGCCCCCAATGCCACAGCGGTATGTTTCGATACCGCGGTGGGCAAAGCACAGATAGCTCATTGTGTAGCTTTGTGCATAACTACAAACAAACAAAAACCTAAAGAGGTCTCTGACCTGGCCGTTAAGGTGTTGTTAGAGTGAACAAAAAAGCAAACATTACCTTTCATTTTCAGTCATATTTAGGTAATTAAATACGTTTGTAATAATGGCAAATAATTCAATAATTGTCTTTCTAGATTTAAATCTATACCACAGCAAGGGAAATAAGTTCTAGATCTAATCGGAAAGCTGGAAAACCTTATATACTCTCCAATATGAAAGACTGGACTAAAGCTACGGTTATATTCGAGAATGGACGCTGTCCACCCACTAGTTTTAAGGAAACATCATTTTTACATGCTTCTATCTTCACTATTATTTGTCTTGAATAGTTTTTGTCTCTGAATTGGGCCAAACTGCACAGTCCATCACTTACTTTTATGGGAAACTAACCATGACAAACATCATACTAAATCTCTTTTTTTTTAAGTATAAAAAACGAATCTCTCACTGATAACTCTGCCAAGTATTCATTAAGTGGAACTTGTAGACGAATTTTTATATAAATGCACGAAACATCAAAAAGCGAACCATGCTGCTGCTTTCTCGAAGTAATAAAACGTTAATGACATTTTTAGGCAAATTTGTTCATGTGAATAAATATAAAATTAAGCCAGTTTCCATTTGCTTCCCTTTTACGAGATTATCTAGCGTTAAAATTATAAACCAGTCTTTAATACAAGGATTAGGCGGAAAATAGACGTTAATTAAGTTCAGTCAGCCTTGCATGTTACTCACTTAATTATTATATTTTAATTTAAATAGAAATACTCCCCTCATTGATTACTGTGTGATTGAGATGCCGCCTTTGCTATTAAGTGGGCGAATTGAGAGCGTATTGTGGTCCACCTGTTTCTGTTCAGTTAGGAGTATTTTGAAAATCTTAATAATGCATCTGACAGAAACAGCACGAATCTCATCTCCACTGCTTTCAAAAGGACTTACGGTTATGTTATATTAGCGAAAGTACCCGGTTTCGCTCGGGATATTAGGTTGATATACTCTAGATGTCTATGTCAGCATGAGTATTCTGAACCCATTTAGCATAAATGTATAACGTATATACTTTTGTTGCAAAGCAACGTGACATAGAAGCCATTGTTGGAACGCATTGTTACCAAAACACACTAGCTTTTCTACATATTAGAAGGTGTTATATAAGAACCACTTCTTTCCTACGTGGTTTTTTGCTAGCTTGCCTCATTAAAAAGAATTTACCGACGTTTGACTGCCTCGACAGCACTTTTCTGCCTCTTTGTTGGTCAAGCTTGATTTTGCAAAATTTATTTATTTCAGTTAGCTATCAAATGTGAGGTCATTTTTTTTTTTTGTGGACCAATCAAAATTAAGATCATTTATGAAACGAATTCGTGGCGTATTATAGAATAATTATTGATTAATATCAGTTAGACGTACGACTTCTAATTTATAGAAAAACCAGAGCGTTTTAGTAACATTACGTTCTAACAATAGCTTTTAAGTCATGTTGCTTAGAAACAAAAGTATAACCTTATATTATTGTTAATCTATGTACTGAAAGTATAAAATGAAATGTATAGACAATAAAACAGGAAATATATTTGTTGATTTCTCAACTCAGAATCTCTTTTGATTAAAGATGTTTTTTTTTATTTATTTAAAACGTTGGTGATATAACAGAAAATAGCTTAATTCAGAAACGATTTAAGTTTAAAATTGAAT
>NW_013665736.1:380907-383115 GCF_000517525.1 Limulus polyphemus | reverse complement strand
TTTATGCACTTAACTCTAGGCTAGGTGATCCCACACTACGTCTTTACTTTAGGCTTATTATACCAACACTCACTACACTTATACGTTTCAGGTCACCCCCCGCTCACGGCCCCCTTGCACCTCCGTCACTAAAATCGTAATGGGTAGACAGTAATCTCAATTATTCTATCTGGATAAATGTATTTTATCTGTTTCGAAATATCAAGTGTGTCACATTGGCTTTTATAGAGGTTAGATAATTCTTGTGTTTGTGGTTTGCATCTAATATTCCTCACTGAGAGTAACATAACATTAAAATATTCACTTGTAGGATCTATAAAATAGTCACTAAAAGGATCATTAAAATGGTCACTAAAAAGGTCATTAATATGATCACTAGAAGGATCATTAATACTGTCGCTAGAAGGATTTATAAAATGGTCACTAAAAGGATAATTAAGGTGATCACTAAATATTTCCAATCATCTCTTCAAGCTAGAAACAAATTCCTATATCTCAGCTATTTTTAATACCTTAGCAACACACTTTTGCTTAAATTGCAGTCATGATTCAACTCATCAAGTGGAAAAAATAGGTTATGTTTTCTACCTAACTACAAACAAACTAAAGATTATTTTCAGTACCGTCTTTTGTATGTTTGTATTTAAGCACACAGTACACAATAAGGTATATGTGTTGTGCCCACCGCGGGTATGGAAACCCGATTCTTGGCGTTATAAGCCCTCATACTTACCGCTGAGCCAGTCGAGAAGGATTTGTATTTTCTGTTGTATGATTTCAGTTTATTAGATGAGAGTGTAAGATCAACGTAAGCGGATAAAAAACAACAACAAAACAGTTTGTTAATGAAGAATTTAAACAAAGTCTTATAGACAGTTATACTTACTAATGGTATTTGAGTCAGTTAATTACTGAGAAATAGACAAAAACGTAGTTCTTTAATCAGGTCTTGAACAAAACAAGATTTACAAAAACATATATTAGCAAAAACACGAACTTTAAACGGTAATTATGAACCTGAAATCAATCGTTAGATACCATTCTTTAAATTAACGAGGAGATGTTGTAATTGTGTCAGAACGAGTGCCCTAAATCATTACGTTTCTTCACAGCTTCATGAGCTAAAGAAACAGTTGTTATTACATTAGGCCTTCTCTATATTTTTAATGAACTGCTAGATACAGAACAAGTAAATTTAGTGATAATGCTTAGTTTACTTCTTTTTAACTAATGAATGTAAAAAGAAATGTGACTACATCTCGCCAACAAATTAAATTTGTCTATAGTGGGTCCAAATGAAATCGTACACTGTATTAATTTCTTCTAATTGAATACAGTTTTATACGCATAAAATAAAATAAAAATTAAAAATATTATCGATTTAAATACCTTCGCTTTAGCATCTAAATATTTGTCTTTTAAGTTCCTTGGAGCACTAATACCATATGCTAATTGGTTTTAATAACAAACAAAAAAAGCGGAATAAAATATTTTAATAACATTTAAACATTTCTTATTAGGGAATTAATAAAATTACCTATATAAATAAAATGTTATTTTGTAACAGAAAATTAATTATTTGCTGTATAAATAAGATAATCAATCTGACCCTAATAAAGTAAAATCAAGTCCGCAGTTCCATCACGACATGATAAACATTGAAAGATTAAACAATCCAGCTCATACGATTTTACAGTATGTCATACGAACAGCTGTAGAACTAGCATTAAAACCTTTGTCATAATTGCATCATTTGCTCAAGAAATATGAAATCATCAAATGTTTTGTTAATGCTATAGAGTTAGTTCGACAATTAAAAATGGCATTCTTTGCGTAAGTTTTAAACGTGGTTGTGACGGATTTATTATCATACATTTATTTTAATATCGATGTTTGTTTAAATTAAATTAGTATTTAGAAATGTACATAATGTATACTGTTAAATATATATTGCGAAACTCCCGCCTATTCTCTAAAGTTGTAGACGATTCTCGAGTGTAAGAATCAACAATATATGTGTGTACGTAAACGCTAGTGTAGCTTTGTATTGTTACGTAATTTGAATTTTCGAGAAACTCTCCACACGCCTGTAAATATAACCAACGCGACGCGCCAAAAAAGTATCTATTATTGGTTTATTATCGATGGTGTGCTATAAACTTCGGAAGCTATAACTGTGATTGCTATAACGCTAATTAATCGGGTAAC
>NW_013665736.1:377405-380564 GCF_000517525.1 Limulus polyphemus | reverse complement strand
ACCTAACGTCATTGGTGGAAACTCGACCTGTAATCGGCATGTGATCAGTGAGAACTAGAGGGCTAGCTAGCTCCCTATTAAGTGAATTGTACCTACGTCAACTCGAAATTAACTCGCTCATCGTCAACCTTCCATAAGATATCAAGGAAGTTCCAGACTAGAAAGAAGACTTTATATTGTTTGTAAGTTTCTAAAACTTTTGTATGTAAATCATTGTTTTTAATAACTATTTGTAATAACCGTTATCGTAAATTGTATTATTGTTTGTATATTAAAATATATTTGTATGAAATAAAGAAAATTGTGTGTATCAATCTTATTGGCAAATATCATAAATTGGAGATATGTCGGCATTTATTTAACTACTAAATTTAAATTATGATTTAGCTCGGTTTCAGACCATTCGAAATTGCAAAACGTAGCAGTGGTTTATTCTTTAATCATGGAAAAGCTTATAAAGTGTTAGATAATTCAAAGTTAAAATAGGAATTATAACATTCCTGATGTGAAATCACTGAAAAGATAAACTTTTACGAATTGAGTTACAATTTCTGTAAATATCACAACCATTCCTAATACAGCATTTAATCCCTATTTTAATAACGTTCACTCAGATATGTTAAACTGATGATGGTGTAATAATATATAGGACAAAATTTAATCTTACTACCATATACATATATATATAAAGATAGATCCTGCTTGTATTAATGGTAACGTTCAGCGCTATAGGTCTCATTATTATTATTTTCTGCTAACTGGTTTAATGGTAAAATATCCCTTTTAGAACAGTGACGTTAGTGTCATCAAGTGGTAACATAGGTTACTAGAACTTTTCAATATTCAAAATCTGATGGTTTTAATATAATATAATTTCTCGTGAATAGAATGTATGATTGCTCATACATTTTGCTGTAATTTGAGTACTGACAAAAAAATCGTTATTGCCTACTCCATTCTATTTCTCGTAGAATTACGTTTCATTGCCTGTAATGTACTATTTTGTGTATCAATGAGAATAATTCCCTCAATGTTGGTTCATCCTTATGCGTCTTTAAGAGTTGATTTATATTAATTCTAAAATTAAAGCTAATAATAATCAGTAACTTGAATGTGTAATTATACACAGAACACTCAAAAATCCCGATAAAAAATATTGGACCACACACAGTTTCTTGTAGCTTCCCATTCAATTTTTAGAGTGATTATCATTTCTTGGAACACTCGGATATATAATCGATTAGAAGTCCAAGTTGTGGAAATATCACCGTGATGTATTAACGCGTAGAACGTTCTTTCTACGTGTTTCAAACACACATATTTCTCATACTATATACTGTACGATAGTTTGTAAAATACTTAAATATATATATGGAAAAACTAAACACAAAAATATATGGAGTAGATTGGTAGTTAAGTAAGTCAAATAAATTTCTGTAATGAATACAGCAAATTAGAGAATATTTTCGTAGTCGAGTGTGAGATGTCTACTTTCACTTTAATGCTGTTAGTACTGTATAAAACATAGAGATGCTGACTGAGCAGAATTTGTTAACAAAGATCACATCTTACATCCAACATGTTGTCAGAGTGAGGGGGATCTGCATCTATGCCCTCTCAAAAGTTGTCAAATAAAGTGCGATTCAACAATAACCTTGATGTATGCTAGAATGGTTTTTACTTTGAGAAAGAAAACGAACACTCAACAAGCGAGCAATATTTACATTAGAAAGTTTTTTTGCTTTATAAAAATTCTTATCGTACAGTTGACTGCATCTAATCTTCTTCCATTTTCAAATAGCAAAAACCTATTTCTTTTTAAATCAGTAAAATTAAATATCAAAAAATCTAACTACAAATTTAATATTTTATTAAATGTGGGTAGTTGTATTTCACGTGTGTATATAGATATATATGTTCTTTGAAAGAAATTTAGAAACTAATTTTGTTTTCAATATATACGTGCTAACAAAGCAAGATAGACAAAAGTATCTTATATACAAAATCACAGCGGTAAGTCTATCTACTTACAACGCTAAAATCCGGAGTTCGATTCTCCGAGGAGGACACAGCAGATAGCCCAATGTTGCTTTGCTCTGAAAACAACCAACAAACAGCTTGCACAGTTAATATCCTCTAACAACCTATACGATGTTGAGTCCGTGAAAATGTGCCTACACTGTTGATATCTTCACACAAGCTACATAATGTGGTATACGTGAAAATGTTCCTTCACTTTATGTTATCTCTCACTCTTCTGCGACTCAGCATAATTCAATTACACAAAGATAAGCTACAGTAAAACATAAGAGAAAAACAATACAGTAAACTGATAGGTAATCAGTCAGATAGCTGGCCCAGAAAGTAATTACTTTGTTTTATGTCTGTGTGTGTGTGTCTGAGTCAGTTGTCAGTATATTAGTAAATAATACGTAATTTAGATTATGTGTAAAATGATTGTTAATTCCTTTTTGTACTGTATACAGTTTAGTTTCGTGAAAAAATTAATCTTCATTTTATGAGTCGTAATAGAAGGGCAAACTAATTATCTTTACCTTCAGTTTGAAAATGTTGTCCAAATTTCGACAAGTTTTTAAATGCAAACAGCCATATACTCTGAACTCCTTTTATTAACCCTTGAAAAGCCACATCACTAACTATGAAGGGCTTATTCCCATTGTTACTCTGTCGAGAACGCTTTCACACTCCTTTTTTTGTTTGGGGAGAGGGGTAATGCTCAACAATATACATCGTCGCTTAGCAATAAAACTATCACCTGATTGTTCTTAGGCCAACCATGGTGTCTATGTTGAACTAAAGTATAGCCCGTCAAAAGTGACGGGACAATTACTACCACCCCCACCCACCCCCATAGTATACCATAACCTCACATTTCATAGCTAACTGAAATAAATAAATTTTGTGAAATAAAGCTTGACCAACAAAGAGGCAGAAAAGTGCAGACGAGGCAGTCGAACGTCGGTAAATTCCTTTGTGAGCCAATCAAAATTAAGATAATTCACGAAATGAATTTATGACCTATTCATAGAATAATTATTGGTAAAAATCAATTAGATTAAGAACACTTGATAACACTACGTACCAACAATAGCTTTTTATGTCATGTTGCTTAGTAACAAAAGTATAACCTAATATACT
>NW_013665736.1:366545-377222 GCF_000517525.1 Limulus polyphemus | reverse complement strand
TCGTTCTTCTTGTTTATTTTGTTGTTTGAGCTGCCACTGTTGCAGGTTTTCTTGCAACTGCTGTTGTCTCTCTTCTTGTTTCTTTTGCTGTTCTTGTAGTGCTGCCATCAAATCTGCTAAGCTGTAGTTTGATTTTCCGCCTCTCGTTTCTATCTTCTTTTTTTTTTTATTTATCCCACTCTCTGACACCAATTTGTTACGTCTCTGTTTGTTAATTGATTTTTCCGTAACTTCGTTCTGACGAAACTTTAACGACACAAGTCTTTACTTAATAAAACTAGTTTATTCTTTCCAAATATAACTTTACGAGACACTTAATTTCAATATTCGCGCTAAAACAAACACTATAACGAACGAACGTTAACTTCAACAATGTGTGTAGATAGTGAGTAATTGAACTGCAGTCACAGGGTACATTACATTACATTATTCTCCCGTCACGTTGTCACCCTCTTTTATATACCAGACTACCCTATATCTAGTAAATACTAGAGCATTCGCCAAGGTACGGGATAGTTCTAAAAACGTGGCGTCACACTAGTCATGTGACTCGCTGACGCAACAGTATAATATGAAATGTATAGACAGCAAAACTGGAAATATATATATTGATTTCTCAATTTAAAGTTTTCGTTGATTAAAGAGGTTTGTATTTTTATTAAAAACGTTGGTGGTATAACAGAAAATAGCTTAATTCTGAAACGATTTAAGTTTAAAATTGAATCGATATTTTTACTTTCATGATAAATTTTATGCATTTGGCTCTAGACTAGGTGATCCCACACTACGTCTTCACTTTACTAAAGTCTTTTTACAACGCTAAAGTCAGGAGTTCGATTTCCCTTGGTGGACACAGCAGATAGCGCCATTTGGATTTGCTGTAAGAAAACACACACACTTGTTGTACCAACAATCACTACCCTTGCACCCCTGTCA
Source organism: Limulus polyphemus (assembly GCF_000517525.1). Lineage (NCBI taxonomy): Eukaryota > Metazoa > Arthropoda > Merostomata > Xiphosura > Limulidae > Limulus > Limulus polyphemus. The sequence continues at coordinate 376,286 of NW_013665736.1, read as the reverse complement.
CTATAATAGTAATAGGCAGATAGTAATCGAACTATTCTATCTGGATAAATATATTTTGGCTTTTATGACTCCTCTTATTTCAAGAAATCAAGCGTGATGTGACACACAGTGGCTTTTATATAGGTTAGATGCCCAATATTCATGTTGATTTGTCTTATTCTTTATTTTTGTGATAATTTCGATGATATAACAGCAAAGTAGTTTAATTGAGAACTTTTATGACATTGAGTTGCAGCCAAAAGCAAAATAAATTTTACCAAGTAGTATTTCAGCTAAGCTTTCCGTTACATTTACGTATTAGGCCTAATGCTTAACTCAGACTACAAATAGGCCTACTATTACTAACCTTATAGACTCGGTGTTTAAATAGTTCTAAATGGTGAATAAATCTTAATTAATAAATATTATTTTCATATTTTAACACATATGTTATCTATTTGGTCTTAAAACATAAAGAAAAATAAACGCTTATTACTACCAAATATTTTTACCCTTTGTACAGTCGAAGGAGCTGAAAATTTGTCGGAACGTCCGCACTATATTTTATACTTCCTGACCTAAAATACAGTGAAAAGGCTCAAGATGCTATTTAAGTCTTTTTCAGAGTGCACACGTCCTTTGTTCATGACAACATTTAATTTTTCTGTGTAGTTTTCACCCAAAATGTGGTGATTAAAGATTACTTCGAGATTGATGAAATAAGTGAAGAGTAGGTGCATTTTGAAGGTACAGAAACAATTCGTTTTAGTTAAATTCTGTAATTCAACACTACTTTCCTGTCTTTTTTGACGGGATTTTATACTAGTTTTCGAATTAAATTCATAACAAATAGCCCAATTAAATCAGGAATCACAGTAATCTGGAAGGTTTGAAGCAGAGAACCACAATCATAACATTGCAAATGATACAGAACGTGAGTCACAACCTGAGCGAGAGAATAACGCTGTGTTCTAATATCAATAATGAACATTTCTAACAGTTTTATGGGCCGTCACTTTTGCATTATCCTGTATTTTTTTGTGTCAAGTGCAACGTAAGATCTTACCTTGACTCCATGCCTCACGTACTAGGTGAAGTTTGATCTATAGCTCTGAGTCTGAGATATGTTGTATAATATAATTTGATATTTTGTAGGTGTTAGGTGGAATCTAGTCTTAGCCCAGTCTTACCTATTAGGTAAAATAACACATCAACCCCAGTTTTCACATATTAAGTGAGATCCTACCATAGCTTCACGTTATTCTTCCCTCTAAGTTATCATTTCAAAATTAGAGAAGACTATGCTCAGATAGCCGTTTTATAGGTTTGCGTGAATTGTTTTAACAAAACTTAGCTACAAATCTCGAGTATTGAGTGAACAGTGTATTAATTTTCAGCATGCAAATTAGGTGATTTTTTATTTTTCTTATCAAATAGATATGAGACTAGGATTTCATTCTCAAGCATACAGTAAATAGAGGTAACACTGTCATAATTTAAAGTCTCGTGCATTCTGTTAAGTCTAAATTATAAAAACTCGAGTTTTAACGTATTTTAGCTTCGAGAATTAAACATTCAGGTAAAAAATATACAGATGGAATAATGTTTTATTCAAAGGCCAAAACACTCAAAACTATGCAAACTTCCAAAGGCCAAAGCACTCGAAACTATTTAAAGTTCCAAAGGCCAAACGTTCAGATAAAATTATGCATATTTCTAAGACCTAATTCAGAATATCTAGCGTTTTAAAGTCCTAACTCTTAAAGTCATATATTTTCTTTTCTGCCCAAAAATGAGGAATGCAGATAAAACCACGGCTAATTCGAGGCTCTAATATTGAGATTATATTTAAAGGCTGAAACAATTAAGTATTGAGTTAAAATATACGTTGCCCATAAAGTTATGAATTCAGATCTAATACTGACTTGTTCAAATTCTGTAAACCTTAAACATCCATTTAGATTTTTATTCTTACTTGAGTGTCAGTACAACATAAAATAAAGCTCAATGAATCACTTCCAGTGTACTGATGTACTTCTTGATCATTCATTGTTGTTGGTTTTTTGTTTTTTCATTTTATTCTGTGATTGTATATAGCAAAAAGAAGCCCGAGAAAAAATGTTTCTGTATTATTTCATTGCAATTTGTGTCATGAGGCTTACAGCTACAGGAAAATAACAACAACATAAAGCTCGAGATTCAATGTAAGTGATATTTATGAACTATATATTTCTGCCGAGAACCCATTATTGGTTTAAAGTCTACAAAACAAGAGTGTCGTAAACATTCATAGCTTTTCATCACTTCAGTGAGTGTTAAACTATAAAGATGCTTTCCAATCTTCACAGCTGATACCTGAAACCAGAAAGAAATACTTTAAAATCAGAATTCTCCGAACAATGGGTTACTAAACACAAGTTATCGGATATCCGACTCCTAGGAAATTGATAATTCTCACTTGTGAAACAGATCTCATTGCCTTCCCTCGAGGTGTTATTTGCAAACCAATTCACTTTTGTCCGCGTGTCACTCGAAATCCTTTGTCACACAACATTTAGGGCCAACATTTACGAAAACATTTGGTACGAAAGAAAAGTTCAGATAGAAGAGTAAAATGAAAAATGAAAAAACTTACCAATTAATGTAAACATCATGTATTACTAATTTCTAAAACGTTCACTAATACCAACCAAGATAAATTATTTCTTTTTTCCAATCAGAGATAAATGAAATCAGATATTCAGGAAATATTAACGACGCCACTAATGTACTGTTTGATGCCTGTTGAAGCAACACAATGTTGTTCTGCGAAGGAAGGCTGAATTGTGACAAGGTATTATAATAATTCACTAGTTTTCAAAATACTGTGTTTGTTTTCCACTCTTCTTTTATATATAAAAAACAGTTACGACACATAACACCCTAATAAAAATGAAAATATAAACGTATAAATAATGGAACATTTTTCTTAAGTATTCTTTCATTCTCCGAAACTAAAAAATAAACATTTTTTGTTTTCAATCCACAGCTTGCTAATGCGAATATATTCAGCATATAATCAGATCAATAATTTTGATTAAGATTCTTCGTGAAACTGCGCTATGTCGTTTTTCTTCATTCGAGATAGCCAACTTTCGTGCAACTTATAAACTCGTTCATTTGGTGCTAAATTTTGCCAATTTACATAAATGTAAAAAAGTACTCTATACAAAGGCTCAGACAATTGCAACTAGATTCGGTAAATGTTAGAGCAAAATCATTGCAGCTGTACTTTTCTAATTTTGTCAGCCTTAGATATAATAAAATATACACATAGGAAATGGGAACAGTCTTCTACTCTTCCTTTCCGAACACCAAAAACTGTGTAGAAATGTTAATTAACGAAGTAAACACGTATTTACAATTCTTGTACACAGTGGGCCATGTATTTGTAATTTCAGTAACGTCGCAACCGAAATCAAGTAGATCAAAGTTTTGAAAAACGTGTATTTGACCAATCTCGTTTCATTTTTCTGATCTCACTGCCCTAAAATGTACAAGTAAAGAAAAAAACTTTTCAAAAAAGGAAGTAAAGGAGAGATGGCTAATAATATTCTAAAACAATGCAAAACAAATAGGAGGGAAGGCATTTGCAACATCTTTACATAATAGCACAGGCACGCAGTGTAGTAGAATGTTAACAGACAAAAAATAGGATAAATTAAGACGAAATAAATGAAATCGAAATGTGGAAAACTTTCGAAACGTCTTCCTCTATAATTGTATTTCTACAACAGGCAGTTGACATCCATTCAACCAAATTTAATGTGTAATATTTATTGTTTATCTATTATTTGTTGGTAATTCCTGTTTCACCCTGTATTCAAGCTCTTTAAAAGAGCATCAAATTTCTGTAGGAAAGATAACTTCAAGGATAATTATAAGATCGTTTACACTAGAATTATGTCTTTTTTTAATTACTACTAGTTAATGATACTTAGAAATCTGGATACTCCGTTTGAAACTATGTCACACCTTAGTGAATTTGGTTGACACCATTGTTTTGGTCTTTGAGTTATCATGTAATAAAAAATGAAGAAGAAGAAGAAAGAAGAACAAGAAATTCAAAGTTTTTGTTATGATATTTACAAATATTCCTAGAATTTGTGACTCGGTCATTACATAGATATTGTTGTGAAAGTAAACACTCTATAGTATTATAAAGTTCTGATGAACTATTGAGGAGGTATTTAAAATACCATTTCGATGAACAATCCAAGCCATCCCTACAAAGGCAGTGCTACCGCCTGTGCGATAAAGCCTAAATGGATAACTTGTTCATCATCTTAGCAAGGATTTTTAGGGTTAACAATGCTCGAAACCGTAGTTCCACGTTAATTTACGATTTAGTTCTTGTCTAGCTAATTTGTATAAAACTTTCTTTATTGCATACCCGTGGCTCAGTGGTAAGCTTGATAAAAGCCTTTAACGCTTAAATTCGAGGCATGTTACCTACGGTGGCAAAATGCAAGTAGCCTATTATGCAGCTTTGCGTTTAGTACATACACACTTATTTCATAACTCCAATTCATAAAAAGTGTTACATTAATCAATGAAATTAACAAATGTCTTGCTTATAGATATAAGTAGCGGAAAATTATATATTACAAACCTAAAATAATTTCCATGAAATGTAAATTTATAGGGCACAGTTAGATCCACTTTTTTTAATCATAAAATTACATTGCTAAATAAAAACAACTCATTTATAATTACTGTATTGTTGCATTTTGTTAGTAGAAACGTAACGTCTATATATTGAAACTAAACACAGCATTTGTACATTAAAGATCATTCCGGGTAAACTAAACAAGCTTCTGTACATTAATGGTTGATCCGAGAAACTAAACGTAGCATTTATGCATTAAAGATCGTTCCGGGTAAACTAAGCAAGCTTCTGTACATTAATGGTTGATCCGAGAAACTAATCACAGCATCTGTACATTAATGGTTGATCCGAGAAGATAAACACAGCATTTATGCATTAAAGATCATTCCGGGTAAACTAAACAAGCTTCTGTACATTAATGGTTGATCCGAGAAACTAAACACAGTATTTATGCATTAAAGATCGTTCCGGGTAAACTAAGTAAACATCTATGCAATAGAGGCTGCTCCGGGAAACAAAATTCAACATCTATACATTAAAACAGTTTCTAGATAAATCGAATATTAAATCTAAACATTAATTTGCAATCTTTTTTTTTTTCATTTACAAAAAGAACTGTTTTTTTTCCTTGCAGCAAATACACTGTCCTTAGCTCTTATTAATACTGTCAACACACAAATATATTTTTCCATACTAATAACAATTTACATTTACACGTAAGCAAGTTCAGGTCCATGAGAGGGAAATAAGTATCGTAATTTACCTCGTTATTACATGTCATTTGAAAAAAATCGTTTCATGATTTAGTTTATTTTCATTTTCTTTTCTTGATACAGGCAGCTTGTTTTCTTGTAATCAGAAGTTTTAATTACACTGATCTAAGCTAGAGCTTACATTTTCTTTGCTGTTTGTATGCACGATTTTTGAAAAATATTTTTATTGACATTTTTTAAAAGTTTAATAATTATTTTATTTTTATTGACATTTTTTAAAAGTTTAATAATTATTTTATTTTTATTGACATTTTTTAAAAGTTTAATAATTATTTTATTCTTATAGCTTTCAAAGCTATCTAATCCATGTATGGTACACAATAACATATATATATATATGTGTGTGTGTGTGTGTGTGCAATCTTCCCCCACTTCATAGTTTTTGTCATGATTGTGAAACAAAAGCTCTTTTAATACTGCAACATATTAGTCTGACTAGTACAGTTCCACATTACACTACAACCATGAGTTAAGTTTACTCTCCATCTTTTGAGATAGTGTGGGACATTTCAATTTGTATGTGTGGATTTCATGATGACATCAATTAAAGTATATATAATCTTTAAATTTAACTTACTCTTTCAAAAAACAACTTTATTTTACTGATAGTAACGCGCTCACGTTTATATAAAAGTAAATTACTGCATGGGCTATGAATTCTTTACCTAAACTCGAAGCATCATTTCTTAGATTGAAGTACATATAGATTACATAAACCAAACTGCTATTTTTTTAATTCCCAAAGTATAATCAAAGAGTTAATAATTTAAACTGTTGTTGTCAAGTGGTAACACTGCGTTAATTATCAATAAGCCGGAATATCTCTCTCACCACAATAAACTATGATCAGTTGTACATGTATATTAGTTATCAATAAGCTAGAACATATCTCTCACCTCAATAGACAATGATCAGTTCTATATTAGTTATCAATAAGCTAGAACATCTCTTTCACCGCAATAAACTATGATCAGTTCTATATTAGTTATCAATAAGCTAGAACATATCTCTCACCTCAATAAACAATGATCAGTTCTATATTAGTTATCAATAAGCTAGAACATCTCTTTCCACCACAATAAACTATGATCAGTTCTATATTAGTTATCAATAAGCTAGAACATCTCTCTCACCACAATAAACTATGATCAGTTCTATATTAGTTATCAATAAGCTAGAACGTCTCTCTCACCGCAATAAACTATGATCAGTTCTATATTTCTGAATGGGGTATTTTTCATTCATTCTCTTCCAAGCAAACACACTAAATGCGCCGTATTTCAGGCATAATAAACTTGCAAAAGTTTTTAAATCGTATTATATTTGACTCTTAACAATTTCCTTGCCAAACATACCGTATTTCCCAGAACCTTTCATTTAAGAGAAACAGCGCATGTTCGGTCAATAAGACAATGGATTTTAAAACCTCTGTTTCATAAAATAATATATCTAGAATATATACAGTGTGTAATTAAATATTTTCAATTATTTAAAATGATTTTAAATTCTTTTCCTTTTAGACTTAATTCCCTCATTCCGTCATAACTGAAATTTTGCTTTATATATTTCTAATCCTGCATAGTACAGTTATTAGTATGTAAAGGGTATGTATTAACATGTTACACTGTAATATGAACCACTTCTTAACGCGCCTTTATCTATCTACATTATATGGTATAAGTTCTTGTTCTTGAGCAATATTGTGACTTTTTCAGTTTTAGATCTATATATATATATCATTAATCTTTAGTCAGAACGTTTTAAGAAGAAAACTGTTATTTAATTACAGAATTGAAGGAAAACAAGACAACTGTACGTTTCACAAAACGTATTTGTCAAGCGTACAATTGTCTTGTTTCCCCCAATTCTGTAATTATGGAGATTCACCAAGTACCAACGGTTTCAAGTACCAATTGTATGTTATTTAATTATTAACTTTGTGAACTATCGATAGATGTTGGAATTAGTAATTTTTCTGTAACAACCTTGGTTAGTGAGAACGGTTAACGAATTATGTTTAAGTTGCTCACTTGGTCTTTTTCAGCATTTTTTAGCTTGTGTAGTGCTGATGCAGCTGCGGAAAATCCGGTGAAGAATTACCACGAGGTGGAGAATGGGTGCCATCAGAACCTCGTTCAAACGATAGACGACATTCTGAAAGATGAAATTATCGTATATATTCTTAAAAAACGTTTCCGTTTTATACGTAATCTTGCTACATGTATCAGTGGTATATCATGTCAAAGCAGCAAAATTTCAAACATATGTCATGATTATGTCTTTACTCCATGAAAATGGATTTATCAAAAGAATCATGAACTTTTTATAGAGTTTTTGAATTCACTTGAACCTCCTATTACTGAAACTACAGCACCGTGTTCCATGTCTTGGCTTATGAACTTCAATCTTTTAAAATCTCGTTTTACTTACTTACGAGGCCATAAACATATTTAAACTCTAAATGTCTTTCCTTCGTTATTCAATTATTAAAAAGTTTCTAATATGAGAAACTAATTCATACTTAAAAGTGTATTTATTTATATTACTGACATGAACTTCGTGTGAGCTATTAACAATTTCTATTGAAATGTTCACTGATTAATAAACCTACGATCTTAAACGATTTGCCCCCCAGTGGCACAATGGTATGTCTGCGGACTTATACTGCTAGAAACTGGGTTTCTATACCCGTGGTGGGCAGAGCACCGCTAGCCCTTTGTGTAGCTTTGTTCTTAATAATAAACAAACAAACTTAAACGATTTAGTGTATAATGTCATAGGTTAGATTTTCTGTATCTGTGTTCTAAAACAAGCCTTGAAAGTGTTCATGCAGGAGTATAACACCTTACGAAAGACAGCAAAATCTGAATTCACTCAAGATGTAGGAGAAGTAGAGACTGGTCATAAATTTACGTCCTGCTTGTCATTGATAGTACTTTATTGTTTTATTTTTATTAAGTTTTAAAAATGTGTTGATTGAGGTAAAAGCTGAAATATCTTAAGAAATGAAAGCCACTGAAATTGAAAGCAAGGTCGCCGTACACAAATAATTTTTTGATCGATTTGTTCTCCATGATGCTTAGACTTCTTATGCGTAGTAAAGTGAAATTCCTATGGCTTCTAGTCTTTCTAAACACCTATGAAATTTTTCATTAGATTACTCGAAACCACCAAGACCTTCATAAATATTTACGTCTCCACAAGAACAGCTCAAACGATGTATGTGTGATCTCCATTTAGTTAGTTGTTCAAGTATTAAAAGATGTTTTATGAAACAAAGTATATAAAGAATATGCATTCTAAAGCCAGAAAAATAAAGAGATAAGAATACATTTATTTAAAATAATGCATTTGAAGTAAATGTATTATCGTAATTGTTTCTTATTTTTCAGGGTTATTAAACTTGAGACAGCTTACAATCAGACAACTAGATAATTGAATAGTATCGAGGAAGGTATAGAGTGGCGTAATTGTGTTCTATCTAGCTATCTATTTAAGCTGCAATCATCCATCGTTGGATGTAACTCGCCAGCATTTCCTCTTCTTAGCATACCATGTCCATCTGATTCCTGCTAACGCCAATATATCGTCCATCCATCTTCTCTTTTGCCTTCCCTTAGATCTCTTCCCTGTCCTAAGTTGTCATTCCATTGTATTTAATGTCCACCTATTATCGGAATACCTTGCTATATACCCAGCCCATTTCCATTTGGTTTTGTTACTTTATCTAAACTCTACACATTAGAACTATAATGGTTTCAACCATTTTAAAAGCGTAATATTAACCATAGGATTTGCATGTTTTTGCAAGAAAAAAATCTTATAAAATATGTCGCTCAGGTTATCATAAGCAATTAAAATGAAAATCCAAAACTTGTTCCTTGCAAAAAATGCCGTTACTTGACGATTATAAACTGAAAGCTTTAAAAAATAATAAAAATGTTATAAACTTGCCTTGTTTCCGCTTTCAAAAATGGAAAAATTTTAGATCATCACGGTTATATATTATATAAGGTATATTATTGAAACGTTTTAGATCATCACGGTTATATATTATATAAGGTATATTATTGAAACGTTTTAGATCATCACGGTTATATATTATATAAGGTATATTATTGAAACGTTTTAGATCATCACGGTTATATATTAAATAAAGCAAATTACTAAAACGATTTAGATTTGCTTGTTTTAGAGAAAATCCATATTGATCTATCTACTGTGTCCGCCGCGGGGGGAATCGAACCCCGGATTTTAGCATTGTAAGTCCGTAACATAACGCTCTTCCACCAGTGGCTCACCTTGTGTGGGACCACCTAACCTAAAACCAAGTGCATAAAA
>NW_013665736.1:360934-366524 GCF_000517525.1 Limulus polyphemus | reverse complement strand
TTAATCAACGGATACTCTAACTTAAGAAATCAACAAATATTTTTCCAGTTTTGTTGTTTATACATTTCATTTTATACTTTCATACATAGACTAACAAGAATATTAGGTTGTACTTTTGTTGCTAAGCAACATGACATAACAGTCATTGTTGGAACGTAGTGTTACCAAAATGCATTGGCTTTTCTATATATTATAAGTTGTTAATCTAACTAATTTTTACCAATAATTATTCTATGAATGCGCCACGAATACATGTCATGAATGAGCTTGATTTTGATTGGCTCAGAAACGAATTTAACAACGTTTGCTTGCCTCGACTGCACTTTTCTGCCTCGTTGTTGGTCAAGCTTGATTTCGCAAAATTTATTTACTTCAGAATGTGAGATTAGGGTATACTATAGGGTGGGGGGTGGTAGTACTTGCCCCGTCATTTTTGATGGGCTATATGCTAGTTTTAAATAATCACGGGTATAAATTATGTAATGTAAGTATAATGTCAATTTTAGATAATTATATTTATATATTATATAAGTTAAATCAAATGTTAAGAATGCCCTGCATTCTAGTGATGTTGACACAAACACGCAATCTACACTTTGGGGCCAGGAGTGTGTTATAAAATTAACGATCAAATCCCACTATTCGATCTTACAAAAATAGCCCAATAACTGGCGTTTGATGCTGTTTATAGCTACTTTCCATTTAATCTATCAATCCAAAATTAGGAACGGCTACTTGCAGATATCCCTTATTTACCTTTGCGTGAAATTCTGAAACAATCCCTGATTAAGGGAAAGCTCGTGGGTTTGCATTCCATTTGGTCTCAGTTTTCATTCCTTCAGATTAATTTCCATGATCATAAGCGCGTAATATATTGTTACGTCTCTGTTCGTTTGTTAATTTCCAGTAGAAATTCTTCCCGAGAAAGTTCAGCGATGCAAGTCCTTTCTTAAATAAAACTAGTTTATTCTTTCTCAATACAACTTTGCAATACACTTAATTTCCACAGTCACTTTTACTTAAACATACGCTATAATTCACAACAAACGATTCACGCACTTTACTTACTACCGCGCTTGACTTAATTGTCTTTCTATATCTTCAATCTCTGTGTCTGCTCTTCAATTCCGATCAATTAATTTCGCTTTATCTGGCGCACTTATACACAAGAAAAGAGGGCGCGTAGAGAAGACTAAAGTTGCCACGAACAGACAAGATCCTTCTAGAATCCCATGACGTGTTACTAGCGTCACGTGACTTCCACTGTCGTAACAATATCTTTATTCTTTCTTATGTTTTTTTTATAAAAATAACCTGTACGGTTTCAAGTAATATTTTCAGGATTAAGAAAAACACGCTTCTCTACCTTTTTTTCTGAAAATTTGAGCTAGTTTTTGTGCGGCTTCAAAGTGCTTGCAATATCCGATCTTCATAGTCAAGATGATTTGAGCCAGACTCATTTCAATGAAAAAACTCAGAATTTGTTTCGAACTAATGGGTCTATTAATTAAAGATCCTACTAATTTTGTCATTAAGATAAAAGGTATGTTACCTTTTAAGAAACACTTTCCCGTGTTTCATTTCCATTTCTTTCTTTGTTTATTTGTTGTTAGGTACAAAGCTACATAATGGGCTATCTGTGTTGTGCCCACCCCGGGTATCGAAAACTGGTTTTTCATTTTATAAGCCTACAGACTTACCGCTGTGCCACTAGGGAGCTTGTTTTCATTAATACGTCAGAAAAATCCCGTAATATCGACGGGAAAAAAACATTTTTCAAAATATTCTAGAGGTTTTGATTAAATTCATTTTTCGCACTAATTTTGCTAATACAGCTTATACTTCAGTATTCTTATCAGTGTTGTAAGTATTGTTTAATATTAAATGTATCCAGCCAAATTCAGAAATAGTAAATCAGTACTGTTTCTTTTATTTCAACAATTAGTACATGAGACAGACAATTTATTGGTACCATCTTGGTAGGCAAGTTCCCACTATGGTTTATATAAAATTTTATGTATGTTGCATTTCAAAAATACAAGGTGGAGCTTTCTCTATGGTAGCTTCGTGGCTGTGGTGGACAGGTTTCCATAGTAACCATAATACATTCAAATACAAAGTTAGTTTATCCATATTATTGACATGTGTTTGCCATTGCACAGGAAAAATCTACCCAGCAACTAATGACTTAGTCACAAAATGTAATCTGAAGCGTATAGCAATCACCAAGCGCGTCCGTCTGTCCTTTCTTCCGTCTTTTGTTCTTCCATTCACTATATCTCCAACCCGTTACTTTGAAACCATTCGGTATTATCATGTGAACCTCTCAAACATTGATAAATTTTGTAATTAAGTGCAAAAAACAGTTTCCTTATCTCTGTCTTATGTTTTTACAAAATTAGCTACTCTTTTGGAAAAATGAAAGAAATCCAGCGAAAATAGTGAAAAATGGGTATGAGAGAAAAACACAGAATTTATGCACGTAGCTTGTATTTCTATTTTTTAAGACCTGGATACAAATTGAAAGACCATAGATATAGATTCTGATTTAGAAGTAAAACAAAAGCGTCTAAGAATAGAAGGATCTAAAAGGTTGTCTGTGATTTGTGATATTGAAGATCCCACTGAGCTGTTGACAAAAATCCAAGGACACAGAACCATGGAAGAAATTGTTAAAGTTGCCGAAATCCGGAAGTGTGATGCTCTTATGCAGCATAAAGATTCAACAAACATTCCTGATATTTGTTAACACGGTGCACACAGAAAATTGTTCACTCACAAGGGATCGTTTAAGCGTCTACAAGAAGAAGTTAGGACTGTCTTGTTCAGGTTATGATCTGGGTCCTGTTTGAAACAGACCAACAAAAGAACTTGGAACACCAATATCAACGGTGTATGCCAAAGTTTTCTTTACTTTTCAGCATTGGAAGACTGTTGTTTTTGTGCGTATAATATGCATTTTGGCAAATTTCGGTAAATTATCGGTAACCATAGAAAAAAGTTGTTTTTTTTCCCCCTAGCATAAAGCTACTCTACAGAAAGATCCACCTGGGCATTTTGGCATCAGGACACATATAACTATCCAGAATGCATAATGAGAATTTGCCCCCTTGATGTTTCCAACTGATTAATTTTTAGGTCCTGAATCATGGACTAAATACTATGAAAGACCTCCACTTACCTCTTGTAGAGCGTGTAACTGCTGAACAATTGTAAGTTATTGAAAGTAAACCTTTTGAATAACTAAAGTAGAAATTCGGATAATTCTTAAACAGTTTGGTTTATAAGCTCGACAACAAATCCAAGCTGAAGACGCTTTACATTTATATATATTTCCATTTTATAAAGCGCAGTTAATTCGCATAAAAAAAGATCTATAAATCCCTGATACAACTTACATACAGAATATTATTTTACCAAAGTAAAATAAGCTCGCCAGAATTTCTAATAGTATCTATTTTACGTGTTGTTCGTATTTTTTTTGTCTTCCGTCATACTTGCAATTTTCAATTAGAATCAACTGCACTTCATCGGGATTGCACATTTTGCAAGTATCTCAGTAATCAGCTAATGCGACACGAATTACTATCAAAATAGAATATTTTAATAAACACTAAAGCATTAGAGACTTGTAGAATGTTGGGAGCTTTTCTGGATTCCATAAACACTCTGCATCATCTACAGCAAGTTATATACATGACATAATGAAATCATAACAGGAAGTATCTAAACACCCTTCAGGAATACTTGATTAATCGTGAACAGATGTAAACGGTGAGTGTTTCGAAATTTATGTTCTATCAGTTTTAATTTTTCGATATAAAAAGTTTTTATGATGCGTAACTCGCATATTTCTAAAGTTAAATACAAAAAACGATATGTTACAAAAAAGAAGTAGTTTTTCAGAAATCATTAATCCCTTTAATTTAAGTTTTTTCTATTTTCAAGAAGAACTTTGTTTGTAACCACGCGTCAGATATTTGTCAGATTATCAAATACTTTTTATTATTACCTCTCTGCATTTGATTAAGGTCTTGATTTATGGGACACTCACTCGCGGCATATTAAAAAAAAATATGTCTCTTCTACAAATGTTGAGTTTTAGTCTTTACAACACTTTTCTTTGAAGTTACACTCTGAAGCCATGTGATATAATAACTTTGCTGTTAACTTATCTTTATTATTGTTCATTGTTTTGTCATAATATAAAAGGTAGGAAAATAATAATTGGTATGCGAAGGAGTAAGCATGGATTTTTTAATTAAAATTATTAGGGAGTGTAGGCTTAAAGAAAGAGCATGTAAGCAAAAATTAAGAAATTAAACCACAACCACGAACAACTATGAAATAAAGTGTTTCAATGTTTATCACATAAGTTTTAGTTTAACTGTCATTTCTAACTCGGCAGTTAGAATTAATCTAGGATTTTATAGAATAAATCAAGTAAGAAGGTGAAGAGACTCACGCATACATATGTGTGTGTGTTTGTTGTAGATATAATGTTTTATTTGTAGTTTGAACAGGAAGTATAGAAGTAAAGTCGAGGATCCTAATCCTGTCCGGACACAGGTTTCACTTCTCTCAAATAAAATCCTACATTCCTAGTACAGTTCGTTTGAAGTTAAGCACTAAGCTAGACAATGGGCCATCTGTGCTCTGCCCACCACGTGTATCAAAATCCAGTTTCTAGCGTTGTAAGTCCGCAAACATATCGCTGTGCCACGGCGGGCGATCACAGTAAAGTGTGCTAGCCTTACAATTTCTTTAGTTAAGTACCTGTTGATTTCGCCGAAAAAACAAAAGATATAAATAGGGCTTAACATAAATGAACAAACGAAAAACATGTTAAGGTTTGTTTTAGAGCAAAGCCACATTGAACTATCTGCTATGTCCGCAGGGAATCGAGCTTACAGCAGTTTCAACGGAGAACGTATGTTAAGGACTTCTTATTTTTAATTTTTTTCCAGCTCTTCCCACTATTCTTATAGTATTTTATTAAACCGCAAGATAATGAAGAAAATTCTCACAATATATGGTGTTACGTATTACAATTTCGAATGGTATAAAACTGAATTAACTGATAAATTTAAATTTAGTAGTTAAATTGTACTTTCGATTTTGCAGTTAAGTAAATGCCGATATATATATATACAATATATATATTTGTATATTTTAATATACAAACAATAATGCAATTTACAATAACAGTTATTACAAATAGTTATTACGAATAATGATTTATATACAAACTTACAAGCGATATAAAGTCTTCTTTCTAGCCTGGAACTTTCTTGATATCTTATCGAGGATTCACGACGAGCGAGTTAATTATGAGTTAAAGTAGGTATAATTCACTTAACAGTGAGCTAGCTAGCTTTGTCCTTCGTTTTTCACCACCTATACACGCAGAGTTTTCCACCGTTGAAGTTAGGTAATATTTTCGTAAAAAGTACTAATGTCCGATGAGAATCCACTGAAGTCAAATGATTTGTAATGCTCGAACTTTGTAAATGCTCCTGGTCAAATATCTGAAGTTTTTCGATTGATAAGCGTTATAACAATTACAGTTATAGCTTCCGAAGTTTATAGC
>NW_013665736.1:359669-360701 GCF_000517525.1 Limulus polyphemus | reverse complement strand
GATACTCTTTTTTTTTGCGCGTCGCGTTGGTTATATTTATAGGCGTGTGGAGGCTTTCTAGAAAATTCAGATTTCGTAACAATACAAAGTTACATTTAAGCATTTACATACATACATATATTGTTGATTCTTACTCCTGAGAATCTTCTACAACTTTGAAGAATAGGCGGGAGTTTCGAAATACATATTTAACAGTATCAGCCATGTATGTTTCTAAATATAAATTTAATCTAAACAAACGTTGATATTAAAATTAAAATAAATCCGTCGTAATGGTTAGTATACATAACATTTTGGAGGATTTGTTTTAAAAGTTCTCTGACACTTGTTTTTATTACCCATCGTCCTTTGATATTACGAGCCAGAAGTACTCATGCATTTTTGACAAATGGCTATAATTTGTCTTTTATATTACAAAGTAGCTTTTAAGATAAAAACTATCTTAAATGTTAAAGTAGCGTTTAACTAACTGGCTTGTATAAAAAAAATTTAATTCGATGGACTTATTATAAGTAGAATAACGTAAGTTAGATGTACTTTTAAAGACAAAATATAACACGTTCCAACTTCTTTGATTACGAATGGGAAAATGAACAGTACTTTAGTACCATAAAAAGTCGAGCAGAGCTCTAATCACAAAAAAATACTCGAGTGTTTTATTTTTTATGTTTTTTTTTCTTCAGCTTCTCTGAGAAAAAACACAATATAATGTTTTGGTATTTAATAAATAATAGTAGCAGTAAAATAAATGTATATAATTATCACTTAAACAAGGAAGTAGTCAATGTGATATTAATCCAATAATTTTACATATTAAAAAGTTTATTTACTAGAACGGCATCTTACGAACATAAATGGTGGCCCTACATGGCCAGGTGGTTAGAGACACGTTTGACCCGTAATCCGAGGATCGTGGGTTCGAATCCCCAAACATGCTCGCTCTTTCAGCTGTGGGGCGTTATTATGTGACGGTCAGTCCCACTATTCATTGGTAAAATAGTAGCCCAAGAGTTGGCGATGGGTGGTGATGAC
>NW_013665736.1:346661-358726 GCF_000517525.1 Limulus polyphemus | reverse complement strand
ACATTTGACGCAACACAAGATTATGGAGTTGAGTTGGGAAGTTCTCCCCCACCCACCATATTCCCCAGATATGGCACCATCAGATTACCATCTTTTCGTTCGCTGCAACACCATACTGATGGGATATATAATTTGTTCGGGTTTTTTCTTATAAAAAAAGCGACATTAATTTTTTGACGACGTAATATATAACATGAAATGTGAAATCGCTTGTGAAACCAACCAATTCACAGTATAAATAAAAATAAACGACACTTCGAACTTGATGATGCTTTGAATATATATATGTATAGATATTGGAACTTAGAATAAATAGAATACAAGTTTTGTGTAATATTATTTTAGATTACACTTTCAGAAAATAATAATAATATGAGGAAATCAGGGTAAAAGATATTAAGAAACCTGCAATTGACAATATTCTATAAAATTACTTCACTTGACTTTAGTGAGGACGTTTACAAGCTTTCAGTAGAATTACCAATAAAGCTTTCAGAAGGTTTGTTGGAGCCATGCAGAAATACAGTGGGACAGCGGTAAGTCTTCGGTTTTACAATGCCAAAATCAAGGGTTTAATTCCCCCCGGTAGACCCAGCAGATAGCCAGATGTGGCTTTGCTATAAGAAAACAGACACACAAACACGTGGTTGTGTTTAGAACAAGAAATAAAATTTTTCAGAGTTGGAATTTCCCCCATTTTTAAGATAGAAACACGGTGAAAGAAGATAACTTATATATATATA
This sequence comes from Limulus polyphemus, assembly GCF_000517525.1. Lineage (NCBI taxonomy): Eukaryota > Metazoa > Arthropoda > Merostomata > Xiphosura > Limulidae > Limulus > Limulus polyphemus. The sequence goes on along the minus strand of NW_013665736.1, from coordinate 357,983 downwards.
TCTGCTTCATACCGATTTCATTCTTTTTCCCCTTCTAACCACTGGAATTTACAGTAGCTTTTTTGTGCTACTTCGTGAATGCTGAAGTAAGAAGTAATTTTCTTCTTTCATTTTCAACACTTTAATTTGCTTTAATATCAAAAGAGACTGATTATAAACACCATCTATTAAGCATGATAGTTACTTCATAGTTATATATTACAATAGATGTCTAAGGTATGACAAAATATAAGATAGAGAAATAATAATAAGGAAAAAATGAATGTATTATTTAATATCATCTGTTGAAATAAAAGACAATTTAAATAACTGAACAGAAGAGAAATCCAAAAAAAATATGTTTTAACAAAAAAGAAAAACATTAAATTTTAAATATAAATATATGAACAACTCAAATTAAAAGTTACCAACTTCGTATATACGAAACGTACTTTAAAAACATATATGTTACACAACTCTTTCTTCCACATTTTGAAAAATACAAGGTCTTCAAGTCTTAAAAATAATATTACGAGCAACATTTCTGGTATGACTTTGGTGTTGTTGTTTATATTATATTATTATTGTAGTTTAAAAACATATATGTTACACAACTCTTTCTTCCACATTTTGAAAAAATACAAGGTCTTCAAGTCTTAAAAATAATATTACGAGCAACATTTCTGGTATGACTTTGGTGTTGTTGTTTATATTATATTATTATCATTATGCTGTGGCCAAAGCTCTCTATTTGTCTAGCGTATAATAGGTAACAACGAGTCATTGAATTTCTTAATATCAAGTAAAACTGTCCTTGAGTCTACCTGCTGTCTCATGTTTTTTGTAAGAAACTGGATGAACCAATCTTAAAGACATTTTGTAGAGAAACTTAATTAAGTTTACCTTTTATAGATCGGGTTTCAATGGATAAGCAGTTCGACGAATAGTTCGAATTTGATAGTCATTTCAATGTTACCGCCGAGAGCTTAACTGACCAAGAAGGTCAGTTGCACAATACGCGAAACCTCATCTAAACGCAAGTGATATTTCATATCGCAGCCTAGAACGTATACTTTCGTATCCAACTAACGGTTCGCTTGCTACGGCTCAACAGGGTGAAAAGGGACAGCCATCGAACTAATATATAGCAATACTTTTAAAACCCAGCGTTGCCGAATACCTTTGTTAGTATCTATACATATTACTCGCATTCGCCTTTCTCGCTGTTCTGTTTATTATAACTCTACTGTCATTTTCATAATTCATGTTTTAGTTTGACTTTTAATTATCCTATTTACGATCTGTCATTTTTTTATTTCGAAATCTTGGCACATTTAAATTAACACACTTCTTTATAAATGGATTTAAGTTTTAATTATGATTGACACATTTCACAGTTTCATTACAAGTAACATTTTTGTTTATTTGGCATTAGACACAATGTACTATCTGTGCTCTTCTCATCACGGGTATCCAAACCCGACTTTTAGCGTGAAAAGCCATCAGACTTAACGCTGAGCCATCGACAGGGATGCTTTATTAACAAAAATGATAGCAAATTTATTGCCCCCGTATTGACTTTCCCGATCCTCTATACAATTTATATATGTGCGTGAAACTGCTTTTTCATTGCAGGTAATGTTGAATTGAACAGGTGACAAGGGAAACATATAATAGATGAAATCACATTAATTAGAATACTATTGCAATACCATAGATATTGCATGGGTTGTTATTTATGGCTTGTGGTTGTTGTTTTTTTTGTTATTTTTTTAATGGTTCCAGAAGGATTAATTGTAATTTGTTTTGATAATTTTATTGAATGTTCACGACAACATTTTGGTCATTTGGCAAAAGAAATATTTTTTGCGTTTATAATAAAGTTGTTACGTACTAGAATTTCAAATTGTCTCTAACAGAGTTAAATGATACTTTAAATTTAGTAGTTTAATTGTACTTTGGATTTAGTAGTTAAGTAAACGCCGATATATAGTCAATTTATGATATTTGCCAAGAGATTGATACACAGTTTTCTGTTTTACAAATTGGTTTTACTATACACACAACAGTACAATTTACAATAACAATTATTACAAATAGTTATTACAAACAATGATTTATAAACAAAAGTTTCACAAATTTACAAACAATATAAAGTATTCTTTCTAGTCTGGAACTTCCTTGGTATCTTATCGATGGTTCACGATGAGCGAGTTAATTATGAGTTGATGTAGGTACGATTCGCTTAACAGGGAGCTAGCTAGCCCTGTAGTCTTCATTGTTCATACGCCTATTAGAGATTGAGTTTCCACCGATGACGTTAGGTAATGTTTTCGTAAAAATATTAATGTCCTATATGAATCCGCTGAAGTTAAATGATTTGTAATGTACAAAGGTTCCTGGTCAAATATCTGAAGTTTTCCGATTGATGAGCGTTATAATAATCAAAGTTATAGTGTCCGAAGTTTATAGCACACTGACTATAGTGAACTAATAATATGTACTCTCTTTTTGGCGCGTCGAGTTGGTTATATTTATAGGCGTGTGGATGGGTTCTAGAAATTTCAGTTTTACGTAACAATACTGAGTTACATTTAAGCGTTTGCGTTCATACATATATTGTTGATTCTTACTCTCAAGAATCTTCTACAACTTTGAATAATAGGCGGAAGTTTCGCACTACATATTTAACAGTATAAGCCTTGCATGTTTCTAAATATAAATTTAATCTAAACAAATGTTGATATTAAAATAAATATATAATAACAAATTCGTTACAAATGCTATATAAAATGCCTGTTTATATCGTACCTCTACAGGGATCTAAACCTAAATGTACTTTTATTAGCCCTCAAACGTACTGCTGGGAGAGGGCAAACAAAAAATAGAAGTGTGATTTTTGGAAAAGGAAATTTAATATACCTTGTTTGTGTGCTTTTAAACTTTACAAGTACTCGATATTACTTATATTATTTTGTAGAGAAATTAAATAAGGTTTAAGCCCCTGTGTTTATTTTTAAAATATTAATTCAAGCCAATAATTGAGAATTAAATAATGATTCTTATATTTCTAATGGCAGTGATAAAAACCTATAAATAAGGTCAACAAAGGATTATGTGTGTAGTACCACATTCTTAACTTTCTGAAGTTATAATCAATATTATTGAAAAAAATTACGAATAAATTACTGGTAATTGAAAATGTGAGTCTATTGTTATGTGATTAATCAAAGTCACAATAGCATCACATAAATTCCAACCATATCACTCTAAGTTATCTTGTTGTGGACTTTCGAAAAGGCTTTGTATGTTACTTTAGACTTTAATATCGTGTCGTTAAGATTAAATTCAATCTCTTTAATAAAATCACAGCAAAAGAGCTTTCATCCGAAGGGATTAATAAGTCATCTTCAAACACAATTTAATTTCTTCTACAAATCTGTTTCTGAACTTATTTCTAAATATCATTAATAATTACAGCTTTTATATAACTTGAAAAGCCACTTATTGCAATAGAATAATTAAATGTCATATACTGCTTCTCTTTTATTATTATTAAAATAATTTTAGTTTGAAAACGAGGTAGTTAAACGTTACTCTCTTGTTTCGTCACTTGTGCTGCCATCTATTACGAAGATGTGAATACATTTCTCTCACTTTTGTTTAACTGATTTCAAGTTTTTTATTGACAATAATAGCCATTCAGTATTCTGTACAAGTTGAACCAATATCCATTTTAATTTTATATTTACTCATTTTTCTCAAGTATTATTTTTTTATTAATTCACTTTGCACTAACAGAAACCAAATTGTTTGATTTGTGGGTTATCGATGTTTTATGACTTTCTCTGGTTCACGAATTGGGGAAAATCCAAAGTGAAAAATAGCTTTTAATTCTCATAAGAAGCTTTCGTCTAGTTTGTGTTGGTTAAAAAACTAAAGCATAATAGCACGATTTTTAAAACTAATCTAAGCAGTTGTACCCCAAATAGACTCAAATAGGAACTGATTTCGTGAAATACAAACGATAAGCAATTTGTAAAACTGTTCGTTTTAATGATGAGTAGCCTTTAGAAATATCTGAAAAACATTTCAAAACGTGATTAATGTGTCGTCATTTCATGTGATAGCTTACGGCGTAAAAATGTTGGCTTTATCTCAATAAGGTTTTCTGGATATAGGATAATTTTGATATTAAATATACATTTGTGTAGATGTGGTATACGGGGATAAAATTTGCAAAACAATAAATTATCACCATAAGCACAAGAAATTGCATAGCACTTTCTATTAAGAATGGCATGACCAAGAATTAAAGACTGTCACAAACGTTTCATAAATGCAAATGCTTTATTATACGTGGAAAAATAAAAGGCAAATATCCTGAACAACAATGATATGCTCTTTGATCCATTTTAACAACTTAACTGAAAATTCTCGAATTAGACGATTTCAATGGACGAACACTAAAGCCAAATTTTTGTAAGTTCTCGTTTTTCGTAGAGTTAAATTACAGTCTTTAAGCTCATTGGAAATTCCTGAATGCCTTTCCAACTGCATTACTTGTGCAATCGCATATAAGCTAACAGAGTTTGCAACATCTTTATTGTACCACGTGACTCGCAGTCAAGCGTCCCCTTCCACAGGTTAGCTTGGATTTTATTATCCCTAACATTTATTATGAATGAAAACATGATCTTCAATAAAGCATAAAAATGCACATGAAAGTTCCTAGAGCTATGTTTCATTCAGTTCAAGAGTGGGCAAATAGGTTCAACAATGACTTTAACAGAATACAGCGACCACTACCAGAATTTAAAAAAATAACAAAAAATCTAGAATAAAATATATTCAGAATCTAAGTTATAGAAGAGTTTAGTATATGATGACTGCCCATCTCAACTTTTCCTACCTCTTTACGTTAAAACATCCTCATCCGATTTAACGTTTAAATCTCATTTAAAATTTAATCATGGATCAGTGTGATTCTCCACAACTAATACAAGTAAGAACATCACCCAAAACTTCGTGACACATACACATCGCTCTGTGTAACACATAAAGTCTACATTTATAAAAAATATAACGTACAGTTACATATCATAAATAATCTCACAAACCTATACAACTTTAGAATGAGAATAAACTCCATTCACGATAAAACAATACAAGACAAAAACTTTAACATGTTTGTCTGTTGCTGAGCACAAAGCTAAACAATGGGCTATTACTCAATATAACAAATTAAAACCTCTAATACTCGTAACACAGATCTCAGAATCAGAAGAAACAACTACCATACACAAAATACTAACATCATATAAAACTATAATAAAAATATGTAGCACAATGAAACAGGATACATCATTTACAGAGCAAATTTATATAAACGTAATAAAACGTAAAACCATTTATCTATAGCCTAATATGATAATTAACGATTGTATAAAATATCATGCTGATTTGTGTCCATAATGTAAACTGTAGATATATTAATTAAAATAACGTAATTTTTATGCAGATCCAGTACACCAATATTTGAACTTGTCAGTCATTAATTAATAAATATGACAAAAACACAATGTTTATTTTTAAATTTCCTGTAGGGGGCGCAACTGGCATGCACAAAATGTTGTGTTACATAAAGCTATTCTGATTATTTGTTTTCTTTTCAGAGCAAAATTACATAATGAGGTATCCGCACTTTGTCTACACGGGGAATTGAACCCCAAATTTCAGCCCTGTAAGTCCAGAAACTTGCCACTGACCCACTGGGAGATTATGAAAAGCCCCTATAGTAGATGGCTAAATACATTTATCAATAACAATGCATATAGAAATAATTAATTTCTTTTTGGATATAAGTTATATCTGTGTATGGTCAATACATTGGTATAAAATCCAAAGTTAATTAAGTTCAGTTTAATAAATTGATCGTATATGTGTGAACGAACACTGACACTTTACTCATATAAGACATAAATATCACCAATAAAATCCGTTATATTATAACCGAATAAATGTGTTTGAATCTACTTTCATTACCATATACTCCTATATTATATTTTAGGTTAATACATGCGCCAATAACGTGAGAATAAACTACAAAGATTTAATTATATTTCTTTCTTTTCTCTCACATAACAAATTCAATAATTCCATATCATTTTTACCTGTGAAAAGTGATGAATTTTACTCGTGTCTTATTTTTTAATCAAACAAGGAGTGTATACCGTTACTTCACTTTGTTTTAGCTTTTAAACATCAAATATGCTTATTACTGTTTTTCATTAACAAAAAAACGAGCTTTATTGGAATCTTATCTTTGAAATATCGATATTTTTTCCAGTGACAAGAAAACAAGAACGTTTTCATCCTTGCCTTGTCTTCTACATTTTAACCCTCCTGTGTTTTTACTTAAAAATAACTTTCAATAATGCAAATTGCTGTTTGGAACCTACACACTATCTAGTGGTATATAATTTCATTCTCACATTTCTCTCTAAAATCAATAGTTGTACATGAAGGCTACGTTTACAGCTACTCCTGTTTATCAATACTCAATGATTGATCTTTCTATCTAGCCACAGTTGATTACGGTCGTTAGCAGTACAACCGTAACTCAAGAGTTCAAACTAGAAACTCTTCTTTTTTCCTTTGGCTTTGCTCACCAGGACATAACACTAGGGTTTAAGATTTTTTTTTCATCATTACCAGTCCGAACCAAGTAAATTAATATTGTCCAAATTCTACCCGACAATTTTTATATTTGAACTATTATACTGTATTTAGTTAACTCGCATCGCTCCTAAGTTACAATAAAAGATGAACAAACTTCTATCAGAGATAGATAGATACACTTGAATTATTTGATTAACAGAACAAAAGGTCATGTCCTAAACGAAAAAAAGTCAAAGTCCTTCTGTTTTTAAGGTGTAAATCCGCTCAGATCACAAGAAAAAAAATAATGAAAGGATTGTGATTAGATTCTGGATGGATCTAAATTCCATGCTTGCTATAACTGTACCTTGTTATTTAACACCAAAAAGTGGGTGTGGCGTCAGCCATTTAAAACTGCAAACGTTTCATACCGTGTTCTTGCGATGTTTGATTGCTATATACACAATGTTATTAGTGGTTCGGTACTAAATAATATCGTCCATCCTGCGGTTGACACTGAGAAATTAGTATCAGTTTGTAACTGTCAGCGTTGAGTTAAATCAGAAATACACTAGGCGTTTTACCGAAACTTTCTGTAGGTAGCAAACTTGCCAAGTGTATATTGAAACTTTTCTAGTTTCTGACACTTGATAACAGGTTACTGATTTTTGAGTACAGCATAGAAATTGGTAACTTGTTTCAGGAACTTTCTTACTTTCAAAAAATCAGAAAAAAAAGCCAAACAATGTCACAAAACACCTTTCTTATCAAAAGATGGTTACTATAAATAGTAAGAAATTTTCTGCAAGTATTTAATATGTGTTTGCTGGTGTTGTATGGAGGCATATCGTGTTTCTTTACTATCTATAGCAACATAAAATTATTCCGAATTATCAGCAACGAGTTCCAGGTATTTAACATTATATTGTTTTAGTAATTTCAGCCTTTTGTTCTCTTGTTGGACCAAATGCTGGCATGATATAAAGGTCACAAGATGAAACCGTAAACTTGACAAAGAACGCGAGGCAATGTTCGGAATAATTCTCAGTTCAGTTCTACTTGGCTTTCATTGTGACTAGTTCAGCATGGATCATCTTGAGGAACGGAAGACTGGTGAGCTCTTCACCGTTTCAGTAGAAGCTATAGTCCACTTGTCTACGCAAGTATGGACCTAACCACTGATCCAGTAGAAGCGACAGTTCACTTGTCTACGCCAGTATGGACCTAAGCACTGATCCAGTAGAAGCGATCGTCCACTTGTACACGTTGATACGTACACTGTTTTCGTTTAGCCGCGGCATAGTGGCTCATATAATGGCTCTGAGATTTTTTGTTTTGTTTTCTTCAAGTACAAACTTTTAGTTCATAGCTCAGTCATCTCTTGACCGATTTGAAATCTAATTACAGTTTTGGACTCAGGATTGGTGTATTTTACCACGCCCAGGGTCTCATAGATTAATTTACTCTAATCCTGCCTAAAAATTTCAATTTGAGGGTAGGCTGGTAGAGATCTCGATGAGTAATAAAATCGAATCGAGTATGCGCGCGTCCCACGCATGGTATTGCTAGCGCACAAACATATAGCTGATAAGAAGGAAATAAAAGTCTCATAGATTAATTTATTCTAATTCTGCCTAAAAGAATTTCAAGCGTCGCTGCTACTGAGGATTCCCTTTTGTTTATGTTGTTTTTAAATGAAGAGTGTTTTCACCGTTCTTTAATTATGTTCAATCTGTTTGTTTCTCACGAAACTTAAAATTCAACCAAGTTATCAACTATAAAACACTCTCCTTATTTCTTGACCGAGTCTGCTGTTGTTTGTGGGTTAGCTTATCTGATATTTGTCGGGAAATCGGTTTTACCCAAGAATACCTCATTAGAATGTACATATTTCATGTGTGATTAGTCTTGGCTGCTTTTCTTATCTTCGAATTTACACATAGTATTCCGTTACATCTCTGAACAGAATAATTTAAGGTTCTGCAATATGTAAGGCAGTTACCTTTCGCGGCACTTATAATAGACGAGCTAACAATATAAATGAGCACTTATAAGGTCGTGATCATCTAAGCTTAGCCTTTAGTTTAATTTTTATTCTGAATTTTATTTATTATATAACTTTGATACATTTGAATATAAACCACTTTGTTGCATTGAAATGGTATAATGGGCATTAGTTTACAAAGAACTTAGCAGAAACGTTTTAAACGACGTTTCGGCCTATCATCCTTCTCCAGATGTATAACTTGACGCTCATCATCATCATGTGCCGTCTTCCTCGGGAAGGTTGGCTGTCACAGTTCTCCACTTTTGTCTGTTCTGTGCTTTTCTCACCAGGTCTTTATATTTTACTATCTCATTCCACTCTTTAATAGTTGTTATCCACTCTGTTCATGGTCTTCCCCTGTATCTTTTCCCTTATATTTGACCCTCTAATAGGACTCGCTGGATGTCGTCTCGTCTCATCATATGGCCAGAATATGCTACTTTTCTCTTCTTGATGACTGTTACAACATATCTTTTCACGTTCACCATATTTAGAAGTTATTTATTTGTTACCTTGTCTATTCAAGATATTTTCATCCTATTTCTGTACACCCACATCTCAAACATTTTCAGTTTGTTGATCAATACTTCTGTCAAGGTCCATGTTTCACAGCCATATAGCAGAGTTGACCATATATATATGATTCTCTTCCTTGTTTTTACTCTTATACTCTTTGATGTGAGACCTTGTTTTCATACTATTAGAGGCACCTCTTGCCGCCTCGATCCTTTTCACTATTTCATCTTTTTCTATTAAATTCTCAATCATCGCTCGCTGAAATTATACTTCCTTGGGGGTGACATGTGGGTTATTTGTGTAGTAACTTACACCCTTTTTTCCTTGTTGCTAGATTTTTGAATGGTTTTGTTTATATGAAAAATGTCTTAGTAGTTTAAGGAAATTTGTAAACATTGAAACATAATAAGATTTTTGTTGAGTTACAGTGTATACAAGGGTTATTCGCGCTAGCTGACCCTAATTTTGAAGTGATAGACTAGAAGGAAGGCAGCTAGTTAACTCCGTCAACTTGTGTGCTACCGCTAATCGAATAGTAGACTTTGATCGTCATTTTTATAATGCAGCCACAGCCACGAAGTGCGGAGCGCGAGTTTTTTTTTTTCTGCAGTAACAGGGCGCGAACCACGGACAAGTTCATTACTTGCGTAAAGGGAACTTATTTGAACTATATAATACAGCTAAAGTTTCGTTTCCGTCATAAAACAACCTACAAACAGTACGAAAACCGCTCATCAGTGATTCAAACTCGAAAGTATGGCTTCAGTGATGCTTTAAGAGTGACTTGTGGATAGTAAATGATGTGATCTGATGAGTTACATTTCACATTGTATCTGTTGACAATAGTGCGAATATAATATATATATATTCGGAGAAAGCCACATACGGCGCTGTTTTCATTCACCATGCTTATATTGTTCGAATACTGTGAACTAATGCAAACCGAACTTTCCAAGGAACAGGCTACAATTGCACTAAACACTTTTTGCCATCTTGTAGATTATATACCATGCTGTGTTTAGGTTGTTACGACAAAAGGTGGTCAAACCAAATACCACCAGGTGCCAGGTGGCGGTTTTAGTAAAATGGTCATTCAGTGAGTAGTTGTATAATTTACCTTGGCTCATTTGTTTGAGCACAAAATGTTTGTGAAAGTTCTAAAGTTACTTATGAATGTAGGTGAGGAAGAATGTGTACACGGTGGTTTGCGAGCGTATTAACAAAGTATTTTATTGTTGTTATACAGTATCTTTCGTGGTCGATGCCAAAAGAAAGAGTTTCCAGTTTAGTAGCCTCTAGCATATTTACTTGTATTGGAAAACAATATGGTGGCTTTTGGGGTCATGTACGTTGATATTCATATTGTTGAAAAGGTTGAAAAGGTAAGTTCATAATTTGAAATTATGACAATGCTAGTGTAGTTTCTAAGAACTTTAGTAATATTTATGTTAAAATTTCACTTTTTAAAGCGTGTATATTGTGTAGACCACAATGTCTCACAAGTAACGGCAGGATTGTCATTTCACAAAGGGCTGGCTTCACGTGGGTCCCCAATTCAAATGGGGGTCCTACGTTAGAGCAAAATTTTCATATATCTTAATACGGCATGATTAGAAATAGCTCACAGAAACTGCCATTTGCCTCCCATAAATTTCCGATCCCCACTCCCTATGCCTACCCCTCCCTCAAATGACGCCTTTGGATAATGAGTAATGTTCAGGTAAATAATAGTCAAAACAGTTTAGGACAAATTTAGTTTTATAACTTTTTAAATCATATTTGCTGCAGAACGAAGAATTAAGGTTTTATTTTACTCAAGTAGATATATTCAGAAATTTACCTCTGCAGGTAAACGTCCAATTATCTTCGGAATATAGCACAAACAGATGCCTTTTCCTTATCGATCTTATGGATAAATCCCGAACACTCAATAAAATATAGCACAAACAGCGGCCTTTTCCTTATCGATCTTATGGATAAATCCCGAACACTCAATAAAATATAGCACAAACAGCGGCCTTTTCCTTATCGATCTTATGGATAAATCCCGAACACTCAATAAAATATAGCACAAACAGCGGCTTTTCCTATCGATCTTATGGATAAATCCCAAACAGTCA
>NW_013665736.1:340030-345661 GCF_000517525.1 Limulus polyphemus | reverse complement strand
AATATAGCTACAAACATCGGCTTTTTCCTTAATCGATCTTATGGATAAATCCCAAACACTCAATTAAAATTATAGCACAAACAGCGGCTTTTTCCTTATCGATCTTATGGATAAATCCCAAACACTCAATAAAATATAGCACAAACAGCGGCTTTTCCTTATCGATCTTATGGATAAATCCCGAACACTCAATAAAATATAGCACAAACAGCGGCTTTTTCCTTATCGATCTTATGGATAAATCCCAAACACTCAATAAAACCATCTCTTACCCTTGTTTTCTCAAGAAAAAATAAGTTGAAATATCGTAAACTATCCGTTTAAGATAACCCTTTCATTCCTAGAATTATCCTAGTAGCTCTCTGTTGATCCCTTTCCAGTAAGTCGATATCCTTTCTTATATAAAGAAACCAAAACTGTACACAGTACTCCAAGTATAGCCTAACTACTGATTTCTATAAAAAAGATAATTACTTCTTTTGACGTGTAATTAGTATGTCTATAAACGTAGCCTAAAATTCTATTAGCTTTAGTTCTAGCAAGAGAGCATTGCTTCTAAAGCTTGAATGACTTATCTATTAATACTCTTTTTCTTCAGTCACGCTAAATTAATCATGCTTTATAAATAAACTGAAGTATCCAATATTACATGAAGCATATAAATACTCGAATTGCAAAAAATGCATGTTTATTAAAATTAACCTTTTATTAATTCCACCACTGAAGGTGGACGGAGGTTATGTTTTCACTCCTGTGTGCGTATGTTTGTTTGTTTGTTTGTGTGTGTGTGTGTATGTTTATTAGTAAGATTTATCGAAAACGGCTGGATGAATCTGAACGAAAATTGGTACACATTTGAACTATGGCCCAACTTAGAAGTGATTAGTTTTAGAAGGTTAAGATCGAAGGTTACAGCAAGGTCAAAAAAAAATCCCTATCTGTTAACATGGGGACCGATTTTTCACACTATTTTTGCTCTATTACTCAGTCAAAAATGATCAGATTTTGATGAAACTTGGTTGACGTATGTAGAATATCATTCCTCATTGTTCTGCTAAAAATGGTCCGTGTCCGTTGATATCGACGGACATACAGACACATTTTCGAATTTTTTGAGGGCCGAATATGATCAACGCTGCGGGGCGAAGGTATGCTCTCTACTGAGTGCCCCTCTTTGTCTTAAAAATGTACTCAATGTTATCAGTGAGTAGACAACTGTTAGGGGGCGTTAAATTGTAAATGAATTAATTAAATCGCAATGCACATGAACCATGAGGAAGAACTAGAAAATGAACCTCAACAAACACCAAAATCAGATTTTTCTGTGCAGAATTTTCTTAAAGGATAAAAGGTAGAACTAGCACATTATTCTGAATGTTGGAAATGGCTTTACTACGTTGGCCTGTGCTTACAAATGAGTAAGTTATCTTTTATTCAAAACCGCTTTTTGCCATTGGCCTTAGTTAGAATCCTAAAAACAAAAAAGCATTGAATAAAGGACTACATTACACTCACCTACAACGTGCTCCAATACAATCCATCTATTTGGTGTCATTAAATTTGCATGCTCTTTCATATGCGCCATCTTGTGGCAGATCCAATATAACGTTATTCGCAACAAGGACAAGTAAACTGATAACCCAATTTGGCATCTACAATAGTAATATTCTCTATATATATACATCTAAAAAGCAAATATTACAAATGATATCCTGGTTTAAAGATGCATCTGAATCACATATTTGGGCACGGTCCTTGAAGGAAGGTAAGTAACTGTTATTTGACATACAAAGTATGTTTACCAGTGTGAAGTAAAGCTAAAGATATGAAATATGTAAGAACGCCAAACATGAGTGGTTTTATAAGGTTTCGTTTGTTCAAATATTCACGGATTACTCTCTCTATGAAATAGGTAGGAAAAACATTCTTGCACACGAAGGTATTGGTGTTATCAAATACTTTATACAGGAATTCATATGTGTTAAAGATTATATGTGTACAGTGAATTAAGATTTGAATTAAGTTTTTATTAATCCGTATTGGCATATAAACCAACCATTAATTTTTGTTTTATTGTAAACTTCACGCTGCAAGTAAACATTACAATTATGAATCATGTTATGTAAAAAGTAGGCTTGTGATCTTGCTGATATTCAACAGTGAATCAAATACTGTTATGCTTATTATTTACATTAAAAAAACACAAAATTCCAGCGCTTTATGTTGAAGTGGTTCACGTTTCATGAGACCCAAATATCAAATGAAAACCTGAAAACAAGATTATAAAAATATATAAAAACTTACCAATATTAGTTATTTCTTTGATTTTATATTTTTACGTGAAAAATATAACACAGATATAAAGATAAATTTGTATCTTATCAAATGTAAGATGACATAAAAAAATCTTTAAAATTCCTTAATACTTAACTGACAGAGAAGATATTAAAGGAAGAAATCACTGATGCTAGAATCTTGACTAATGTCCAGTACACATCTTTCGCTAAAACAACCATTCCATTAACAGAATGATGAAAAGGTTGAGTGTCGACTTTTAAGTGTTAACAAAAGATTCGTGTTGTTAAAACGTACTCTAAGGGTCATCTGGATGGAAGCTAGTGAGGGTCATCTGGGTTTCTTTTACACAGTGTGAGGTGGAAGCTAGTGAGGGTCATCTGGGTTTCTTTTACACAGTGTGAGGTGGAAGCTAGTGAGGGTCATCTGGGTTTCTTTTACACAGTGTGAGATGGAAGCTAGTAAGCTCCTTCTTCATCTTGTTGGAGTTTTGGTTATGTTTGTCAGAGAAAATATCTGTATTGTTTGTTTGTTTTGTAGTTATGCACAAAGCTACACAATGGGCTATCTGTGCTCTGCCCCCCACGGGTATCAAAACCCGGTTTCTAGCGTTGTAAGTCCGCAGACATACCGCTGTGCCACTTGGGGGCAAAATATCTGTAGCTTTAATAAACTTGTAGATCTGACAATAAAATTTATTATAAGAATGGTAGCCATTTTGCAAGTGTTAAGAAGTGTTACACTCGCACTTCGTTTTCCCTTTTTATGTGCATCAACTTTACTTATGTTGTACCTATTTCTATCAGGAATGAACTCACGCCAATGTAAAGATAACAGACTACTACATAACACTGGAAATAAATAACACATAGGTTTAAAATTAGGTTTTTAGTTTCTTACTGACAGCATATTACTTTCTTCTTGCGCCCCTTTCTCTCGGGTTATCAGTTTGTCTCTCATATTTGACTTAATCCTCCCTTCTTCCTCTTCCCTTATTTCATTTTCTTGAACTTTTGTATTTATATCCCTATATCAAATTCACGACGAACCTCTCCCTTTGTTCAAGACATCGCACTTTGTTCTCGCATATTCGATTATATCATTTTATAACAAAAAAAAAAAATTGTAGTCTTCATACCGACTGAACTTTGAAAGGCTCTACCAGCTCACTCCAGCCATTTTCTAATAACTTTGCATACTGTAATTCTTTAATTCCTTAGAGACTGACCAGAGGCCGGCGGCTTTCTTACATTCACTTAAGTTCCCGTTTTATTCTTGATGACGAGGGGCTCACTTTCAGATAATAAATTCTGGAGACGGCTTGAATGGGTAATGAAGGAAACTTTATTGCAAGTAATGAATGTACAACGTTTCTACAAGCATTTAAGTTGATTAAATGTAAAAGTGTTTTTAGACTATTTCAAATGTACTTGAGCTCTATAAGGTAAGAAACTCTGTTAAATATTTTAGTATTAGATTGCTTGAAGACGGTTTTTTGTTGAATTCCGCTGTTTTTTTCAACCTGTCTTTCAACATTTGTAACCTATTTGTATCATGGTTTATTTTAGAACGTCTGTATATCTTTGTCGTAAGTACAAATTCTCTTCATGCAAAGGACTTGAATGTAGGTCTACAACGATAGAATATGGGGTTCGATTCCCCGCGATGGACACATCAGATAGCCCAATGTGGCTTTGCGCTAAAATACACTGATTGTCGGTAATATTTCGTTCAGCGTTAGCGGGGTGACAACTTTGATAAAGAAGATATTGTGGTATGTCTATTGGTTTTCCTTATAAGCCACTATCTACAGAAAGAAGGCCGTCTTTTATGAAAACAGGGGCATCAAGTATGTTTATATAAGTGGTGGAAAAGCTTCATGGTTTCGTAGAAGGAGCTAACATGTGAAAAATTGTTTTGAAGAAATTCAATATCAGCGGTCAGAAAAAAAGTAATCAATGTAGCTGTTGAATTAAAAGTTATTCAAGGTTACGACAAGCCTGGCTTTGTCAATGACTTTTTATATATAATCGGAAGGATTGATTAAATAAGTGGAATTTGTAAAGCTTTAAGGGAAGAAATTTGAACAGTGTAGAGAAGACTCTTGAGAGGCATTGATCCTTCATCATTATCTTCCTGAATGATACTTATAAATTAGATTGTATATTTGGTCTAAGAAGGAAGTTTTGTAGAGACGTTTTCTATGTGATGATAAAAAAAGCAGATAACTTTTCGGTTGCCACGTTTGCATTAGAAATGATCGTACGATCTGCATTATTAGATTTGTGTATTTTAGGTAAAAGGTAAAATCTGTAACCAAACCTGTTTTTCTCAGTTTGTTTGATTTGAAGGAGTCATATAAGTTTGTCTTTAGTACTATTTGTAAACGTGTTGCAAAATCTTGCATTAGTTTTTGTTTTGTATTTTTGTTGTTTTGTTTTGTTTGTTTTTTGTGTAGAAATTAATGTCGTCAAGTTGACGATTATTTTCAGTGATATAGTTTTTGTTGTTGTTGTTGAGAATGATAAAATTTGTCTTGGGTTTAAGGTATAAAAGGGGATCTTTTTATTTTGAGTTGCGGTTACTGTGAAAATGTTTGAGTGACTTAAAAGCTTGATATATTTTATCTGTTTGCGGGATGTATCTAAAGGGACTTATCTTTGAAAGTTGGCGCAGGTTGGTGCTCAGAAGAACGAGGTTAGTTATTCTGGTATTCTCAGGTGCTCTGATTTACCTTTTAGGAAGTAACCGCAAATAAGAGAAGGAACAACCACAAAAATATCATGTAATAAATATAAATTCTCTGACTATGAATGACTGAAAGAAGAACCAAACATAATATAGAAGCAATGTTAAAAGTAATCTTTATTGATAAAAACAATGAATGTGGCAAGTTTACTTTCACTGGGGGATTAACTGGCTTTAGAGTCTAGATCTGTTCCAGAATAAGACTTGAGATTTGGGACGTGTTTTAAACTAAGGCAGTATAGCATGATATACAAGATTAGTTAAGGCTACCGCGTCATTGATGGTAATTCAATTGCAAAATAAGGGAGTATTCCTCAAGGTATCACCTGACCAGTCAGCAGAGAAGATCATTGTCCACCCTTACTAGTGTGTTCTACTTCACAGCAATCTTTCCTATGAGACAACATACGTAACACCAGAGAGGAATGATCGAGAACATTAGGTAGCTACAGCAAAAAGAAGTTAACTACATTATATTGTTAGAGCTACATAAATGTGTATGTTCGGAAATTTGTTTAAAATTTTCGTGAGTACGAAATTCTCACCTGAATGAATAAAGAAAGAGGAAATATCAAATGTGACTTTGCG
>NW_013665736.1:333440-339359 GCF_000517525.1 Limulus polyphemus | reverse complement strand
AAAACGGGAGAGTTGCAAAGTGCCACTCAATAAATAAAGCAGAAGTAATATAGCTAAGAAACAAAGCAGGAGAAGCAAAGCCAAGAAACAAAACGGGAGAGTTGCAAAGTGCCACTCAATAAATAAAGCAGAAGTAATATAGCTAAGAAACAAAGCAGGAGAAGCAAAGCCAAGAAACAAAACTGGGGAGTTGCAAAGTCCCACTCAATAAATAAAGCAGAAGTAATATAGCTAAGAAACAAAGCAGGAGAAGCAAAGCCAAGAAACAAAACTGGGGAGTTGCAAAGTCCCACTCAATAAATAAAGCAGAAGTAATATAGCTAAGAAACAAAGCAAAGCAGGAGAAGCAAAGTCAAGAAATAAAACGGAAACGTTTCAAATTTCCGACCTACAATGTTAAAAATGCCAATTAAACAGAACCTTTTTATTGTTTTTTTCATTTTAGAACAAGTTCCCAACTTTTCGTAGTTACAACTATAACCTAATAAATTAATGGTTGTTTTTGTTGATTTAAATACAACAACAACAATTTGTTCATGACATTCAGAACTTCTGCTTAACTAGTAATGTGACATGATGTATGATTGGTACACAAGGACAAATATGATTCTGTCACAGACATCTGCTTCCCTCAAAACACTCTGTTTTTGTACAGTACTCACATAGTGTCGGGAGTAATCCACCGTGCGAAGACTGTTAATAACTGGCCTCGCAAAGGAAACACTTGAACGAACTTTCGTGAGCAGCTACAAAAAATTAAATCTTTCAGAAGAGGAGCATTTCAGGCAGTATTTGGAGAGTATCGCAGCTCCCGCGAAAACTCTTAATATGAAGTATAAGGTGCGAGTAGAGGCAGTGACTCGAAACTTTCTCCAAATTATTCTTTTAAGAAGGTACGCTTTACTAAAATTATTCGAGCAACTAAGGATAAGGTAGGTAGACTTTATAAAAAAAAATCACTATTTTTATAGAACTACGGTCAATGTCACATTTACAATTATTGGTCGGTATTGGAGAACTAACAAATATAATAATTAGTTGAAAGCGATAAGAATTTGAACTGTGGATTAGAGAAAAATCAACCGGTTGGCAGTACCCACCGCCTTAAGTGGCTACTCATAAATTTCAGACTTGCAAGTGATATTGTTTGTTTGTTTTTGTTTGTTTTAATAATGCACGAAGCTTCTCAAGGGCTATCTGTGCTCTGCCCACCACGGGTATCGAAACCCGGTTTCTAGCGTTGTAAGTCCGCAGACATACCGCTGTGCCACTGGGGGGGCGCAAGTGATATTATACAAACCAACAACATTTCATGAAAGAGAAGTCGATATGTTTGATAAAAACGAGTTTGATTTTTCTTGTTAGTCAGCCTCAGCTGGGCTATCTGTGCTCTGCCCACCACGGGTATCGAAACCCGGTTTCTAGCGTTGTAAATCCGCAGACATACCGCTGTGCCATTGGGGGGAGGCGCCTCAGCTGAGGCTGAATGCTTGTAAGTGGCATATCGATGTTTAATATCACGCTGTTTATAAGTAACAGAGGTGATTGACTGCCACTATTATAACTCCCACAGCTGAAATTGTGAAGCACGTTTGGTGGCACCACGTCTTGAATTTAAGACCTTGGTATCTCCAGTCCGAGAAAATCAACATTATGAATTTCTTTCATTTTCATATTTCATAGTGCGTGATTTTTAATCCATTATTAGTGAATTACTTTCAATTAGAATAATGTTCCCTCTCTAAGTAATAATTCGCCAAACTTTTATAAACTATTAGTTCTTATCTCATTTTTTATATCATCGATACCTTTAAATTTATGGAATATCGTATACAGAAATATAATCTTAACAACACCACGTCGTACTATCAATTTCAATTTATATCAGACGTATATGTTAGAGTTTAATAAGTAAATGTTATAGAAGACTGTTGGAGTTTGGAGTTCTTTAAAAGGTGTAAAATTACTCTATTTTAACTACACTTCTCCGTATATCATAGTTAGTAAACAAGGCTCAAGTTAATTACTTGCTGAGACAGGGCATCGTTCGTTCTTTTTATCCTACAAAATTCTACTCTTAATCGAAATTTCTAGCTGGCGATTATTTGAGACATGTCAAAATTAAGGAAACATGCATTTCCAGACTTTAACTACTTAGAGATGTTTATCTTCCCTATAAATATCAATGCCTTCTGCTAAGCTCCTTTAACTCTAAATTAATTAGAATCTGTTGTTTTTTGTGAAATGCCAAGTTATTTACCACATGTAACGTAAGATTATAAATTATTGTATACGATTAATTGATCGCTCTGCTCTTAGAGTTCGTCAAGAACTACGACTATAATATTTACTCACGACTATATAGGCCTCCTGATGTTGTCAAATAAGATTTTCAAATTATCTTCTAGCTGAAACAATATCCTAAAAAGGTGTCACCTTTGATTAATCGTATGCATTATAAAGTATACTCTTCTTCAGTGTACACATGTCGTGATTATGTTAACAGTCACCTGGAATTATGGTTATCGTAACTATCTTAAGAACTGGGATACTTTGTCATTTTTAACATCGGTAAATCTTTAAATTAGTCATTTCATGATTGTGCTAAACCTTGAAGAATTACGCTCTTTCAGTGTAATCAAGTGTACTTTTTTTGTTGCTTTATATATTTCTCATAACTATAATTGTGAACAGATTAATGCACAAATTCAAATAGAATATCTAAAGCAGTTAAGACTTCATGACTAAAATTTTAGCACAGTACAGACATTATTTTTCATTTTTGAAAGACCAAGCAGACGGGTTAAAATAAAATAAAATAATAAAATGATATAATTTACAATATGCCATGTAATATCACACAAACAATACTACAAAACAAACTTTATTTTAATCGTTTCAGAAAAATAGCTTACAACTTTCAACATAACACAAAGAGCAGTAAAAACATTGAAAGGAACAGTAACTTACAACTTCAACACAAACAGTTGTAATAAAACACTAAATAGAACGAATTATCAACTTCATCAGAATACAAACAGCAATAAAAAACACCAAATAGAACAATATCTTACAACTCCAAAAGAACACAAAGAGCAGTAAAAACATTGAAAGGAACAGTAACTTACAACTTAACCTAAACAGCTGTAACAAAACACTGAATATAACAGTAATTTTCAATAACTTACATTCAGTATGGTTTTGTTTCGATTAAGTTAAACAAACGAAAGTTTGCTTAAAGAATACGTACCCATCATAAGTTTGTTTGAATAAAAGTTGACTTCAGTTTATAATCTGATAACATAATTAAATAATTATAGGGTCTGTGGCTTTCTTGATTTTTTATTATTTCGTGGTATTTATATTACACCTAGAAAGTAATCAAGGAATTAACTAATGATATTCTTTATTATTATATCAGATGTTCTTCTCTAATTAATCATATTTTGTGTCATAAGCAGTTGCACAATAACTTATCTATTCATTCTACGACAAATAATTTATTTCAGTTATTAATTAGAAAAACTTTTTCTGACTTTTTTAGTATCATAGTTATTACAATGTCACGTTACAACATGATAAATTACAAATTACAGTATTAGGTTCGACTTTTTTCTGGAAGGTCTAAGTACATTCTAAGATATTTGACTTGATAAGAATTAAGAAATTTGAAAATTAATCTGACCCCATAAATTGCACATAGACTACTTTCAATAAGGGTATTTCGTCAGTCGTTAAATCATAAACTATAATAATGCCTGGCATCAAAGCTTTTTTCGTATTATATAACTGATTATCTTACACATTAGTCATATAAATAGCTTACCGACTTTTCTGTCTTTTGCTTTGATCAACCTGATGAGCTCTTATATCAAGTAAATGGTCTTTTTTGTATACATATATATGCTGTCTGTAACAGGCAGAGTGTAGTTAAATTACTGTCAGCAAAACGATTAGGAAAGCTAGAGAGTAAAGTGTAAAAAGAGCTTTAGTGTTACCAGGCTGCTTCATCATGTTCTCTTCCATAAAGATAACGATGTTTCTCCGTCTTCAGCCCTATATAACTCCGTTTTAAAATGTCCTGACAAGAAGTATTCGTCTGAATGAGCGACCACAATTTCTTGGTGAATTATTGTAGCCCAACAAGTATTTGTCTGAATATGTCACCAGGGCGTCATTATCAGATAAGTAATATCTGAATCTGTTACCACAACTTTTTGATTAAATAAGTTACCCAATGAATGAAGTCTGACTCACTGAAGTCTTCCGTACTTTCATGATGTCTGAAAAAAAATGTAGGTTCAATAAGTCTTTAAAGAGAGCTCGGGTTATAGGGTTTTCCGAACTTTTGTACTGCAGAGTATTGAAGGAAAGATACCATATAGGTAAACCAAAGCTTACACTGATGAGTCATCTGATGAATCTTGTACAAATGGTGGATCTGGAAAGGAGATTAATCTACAGTCTGGGGGTCCTACAACCATCTGGTTTAAATGAACGGTTTTCTTTCCTGTATATTTCTATTTTTCCATTTTTTCTTTAAATTTTAATTGCTATCTGTTTTATCTTTTCATGACTTGTAATTTTTATGTAATACATGTAATATTCCACAGAAATTTCACGCTCGAAATTCCAAATACTACGCACGCAATTTCTTTGAATTCTGCGAATGCGCCTTTGTTGTAAGCTGCACGATCTGAAGAAGAGTGCTAGCTCGAAACGTCATCTTTCTTTAAATAAAAATATTTAAAAACTTGGCGATTGTTCAACCTATTATTTAATTTTGATATATTTGCCGTCTATGCGGTGTTAACTATATGTTTCTTTTTATAAAGCCTTATCATAGATAAATTAATATTAGATTTTTGTTTTCAATCTCTAGTAACTCTAATCAAGTGTCTCAGTTTTCCATTAACTTGTCGTACAATTTACTTCAACGCTTCAATAATGCGCTGTATTGAATTTCCCATATTTATTGGGCCCGACATGACCAGGTGGTTAAGGCGCTCGACTCGCAGTCTTCGAGTTCGAATCCCTGTCCCACCAAAACATGCTCGCCCTTTCAGCAATGGAGGCGTTATAATGTGACGGTCAATCCCATTATTCGTTGGTAAAAGAGTAGCCCAAGAGTTGGCGGAGGGTGGTGATGATGACTAGCTGTCTTCTTCCCTCTAGTCTTTCACTGATAAATTACGGGTGGCTAGCGCAGATAGCCCTCGTGTAGCTTTGCACGAAATTCATAGCAAACAAACGAACCTTTATTTGTTTATTTATTTACTTTTTGGTGGTAAAGGTACGCGAATAAGTTACCCGTAATTTCATAGTCCGGTACACTAGGTTTCTAACAAAATATTTTCGAATAAGCCGGTATGTCACCCTTACCGCTAGATAGCTTCAGATTCGCATGAAAATATTCAGGTCTAAAAGTGAAAATTTTTGAAATGTGATTAAGTGATGATAATGTAGTTTTAAATCCTAGAAGTAACTAAAACTGACGTTGAATTAACCTTCCTATGTTACAAGTACTGTTGGTCAGTAAAGTAACTTCACAGATAGATCAAACCTGCTCTGCTTAATTTGTTATTAAATCTGAAAATATGACACAAGTAACTATAAGTTCTAATCTACTTAAGATAAAAATATTATCTGACTATTTTCTGATATTTTAGGCATCCAAGAATTCAATGGAAGCAAAATAAATGTGCAAAGCTATGCATCAAAGGTCATTCATGAGAGGTCATTTTTATAGAATGGCTGCCAAATACTAACTAAATCACTACAACATATTTAATCAAGTTTGTGTGGTGATCTAAAAACATCTATGGTGTTTTAGGCATCAGAAAATCCACTGAAACCAATATGTAATATAATAATGGTTGGAGACGGCTTGAATGGGTAATAGAAGAAAGACTTTAATAT
>NW_013665736.1:300079-333148 GCF_000517525.1 Limulus polyphemus | reverse complement strand
TAAACTTATATTAAAGTTTTTCTTCATTACCCATTCAAGCCGTCTCCAACCATTATTAGTCTCAAAGTGGGTTCCTCGTCATCGAATTTCAATATGTTAGTCTTTCAATGTCATTGTTGAAAAGTCGTCTTGATTTTGATTTCAGCTTTGTTAGGGCATGTGTTGCACGCCAGAATTTCGTCAGCAAAGGCCAGCTTATGCCATCCTTTTCGACAGTCAAAACTGACCATATCTATGGTGTAGATTTAAAATTGGTCCATCGAGAACGGTGAACCTTGAATCAACCTGGTATTGATGGTGATCCAGTCTGTCATCTTTAATGCTCCATGATGCATCTTCTGGTAGTTAGTGCATCTTCGACCCATTTTGTACATGGTACACTAGTGCCTGTTTTGTGCGTTTTGTCTACAGGAATGGACAAGTGGGCTCTATTGTAGGCGTTATACAGATCTAAAGTTAATTCCAAGTTGTTCTGTCCTACTTCAAATATTCCCATGCATCAGCCGCGAATTCAAAAGCATAGATTCAGGTCCATCTTCCACCACAATAACCATCTAATGATGAGGATAGCAGTGGTTCAATTCGCAAGGTGCATTTTTTTAGCTATAGGCTTCTCTTGGATCTTGCCAGTGATGTCATGTACAATGGTGATTCAATGGGCTTTAATACGAGAGTTATCATTCATAGACTTGGGTAAAGATTGGATAAAAAAAATTAATTAATCCATATTTCAGTAATGGTACCTGTTCCCCAGCTACATTGAAACTCTGACATTAATTTCATGGTTTCATTGCATGCTTTCCACTTTTATTACTTGTTAGCATTAATAAGCAAAACTATTGTAATCACTAATATGAAGTTCTAATCAGAGCAAGCTACCTATTTAGATTACTTTGTTTGTTTGTTGAATTTTTCACAAAGATTCTCGAGGTCTATTTGCGCTAGCCATTCCAAATTTAGAAGTAATAGAGTAGAGGAAAAGCTATTCGTCAGCATCATCAACCGCCAACTTTTGAGCTACTCTTTTACCCACCAATAGTGAGATTGATCATCACATTGTAACGTCCCCACGACAGGTAGGACGAGCATTTTCGGTAATGGAATTTGAACTCGCAACACCCTAATCGACAGGATTTGCTTGGCCACATATATTACAACTAAAACTCAAGCGAGTAAAATATTTAAGTTCATTTAGCATACAGTCTAACTAAGGCTACGCATTGCCATAAAACAAAAGCTTATAATGATTAAATTCCACTGATGTGTTAGTTGGATACCGTCTTTGTTATCAATATTTTCGGCTGTAATCCCAGTAAAATCTCAAGAACTCCGGCCAACTAGGGAGATTTAGGTTAGTCCTAATTTCAAATACTAAGTTAACAATGTAAAATAATCCTCGTAGTAAAACTATACATCATAACTAAGTAAAAATAAAATAAAAATATATTAAACATATAAAAACAATAACGTTAATGAATCCAACATTAAAGAAAGACTTGGATATAACTTTATTACAAGACACAGAAAACTAGTTGTTTGTTTCATCACTATCACCAATTCTATTTTCAAAATAATAATAATAATACTGCCATTTAAAAATACTAGCGGTTTTCTTGAATCTAATTAACTGACTCTTTGGCATACTTTTGTAAAACGCGTTTCGTTTGAAATGTGTGATATTATCAATTAGAAGATTTCATTTGTTTATTTTCGGATGTTCGCGCAAAGCGACTTCAGGGTTATCTTTTGCAAGTCGTTCCTAATTTTGAACTGAACTAGAGGAAGGCATTGGTAAACAGCAATCGGTGTCAACTCTTAGGCTACTTTGGCTAATAAAATACTGGAATTTAACCGTCACCGTTATAACGCGTCTACTGCCCTGTAATGATTTATGATAGGACTTGTTCTTATGACATCAAACCTAAGCTTAATGTTTGCTTTTAGTGAAGTTAGGATCATAAAGCACCATTATCATGCAGTATTAATGATTATTTCATTAACCATTAGGTGAAATTGTTTATAATCAAATGCAAAATGCGTACGTTATATTTAATAAGCAGTGGAAACCAAGTTACCCCATTTTCACCTTTGTCTGTTTGTTTGTAATTAAGCATAAAGCTACACAATTGGCTATCTGTGCTCTGCTCACCACAGTTATCGAAACCCGGATTCTAGCGTTGTAAG
This sequence comes from Limulus polyphemus, assembly GCF_000517525.1. Classification (NCBI taxonomy): domain Eukaryota; kingdom Metazoa; phylum Arthropoda; class Merostomata; order Xiphosura; family Limulidae; genus Limulus; species Limulus polyphemus. The sequence goes on along the minus strand of NW_013665736.1, from coordinate 330,964 downwards.
TCCGCAGACACACCGCTGTGCTACTGAGGGGGCGGGGGGGGCTCATCTTTGTCACAGCTTTAAGAAGATTCAAATTAACGTCTGACTTACACCGCACCTTTCTAGCCACAGAACTTTCATAAGTTTCACTTTGCAACCACAGCACTGTTTTCTCAATGTTTTACTTTCTAGTCACAGCACTGTCTTCATAAGTTTCACTCTCTAATCACAGCAATGTTTTCGTAAGTTTCACCATCTCGTCACAGCACTGTTTTCATGTGTTTCCTTTTCTTGTCACAGCACTGTTTCATGTGTTTCCTTTTCTGTCACAGCACTGTTTTCATAAGTTTTACTTTGGTATTATCTCAGCATTAGAGTTAAATATTAAAGAAGTAAAATATCAGCCTTTATAAAGAGATTCATAATCAGTGTTTATTTTTAAAACTTTATACATTGTATTATTGATTTTCAAATCAGATTGATTGTTGTAAGTAAGGAAATATTGAAATAAACAATTAATACAATAGCATGTGGGGAACAAAATGAGCGAACTAAACTCTCTACAAGAGTAAAACGTTTCACTCAAGAAAACCAAACTTTTATGTTGGCCAATCATCTTACACGCTTAACTTCAATAAAAAATTAACACAGCACGTGGAGCATGCGCTAATATTTATTTACTATGATCCATTTATCTACTATGATTCACACGAATCATGAAAAACTGACCGGGAGAGGAAGGTTCGATGAGAATTTAAGTTACAGGTAGGAAAGGAATTTTCTATGTGAATTTAAGTTACGGGAGTGGGTTCAAAATGAGGATTTTAAGTGACGGAGGGGTCCAAAACGGTGTATGCGAGGCCATTATCAATTGGTATGTATTTTTGTTCACTGTTCATTATATCTTTTTTAGCTATTTATCTGTAAAAATTAAAAATAAATTCTACTGATCCATGCTCAGAACGGAAAAAAATACATTGTTATAGAAACTATTCTTGTTTAATGTCTACATTGTTACACGCTTGAACAATACTCATAATACAATAAATGTTAGTAATTTCGTTACGAAAGTTTGCTTTGCGATTATATTGTTCTAGTAGTTAGAAATATCAGCTCTTTAACTCGTTGCGATAGGCTAAACGCACATGGCTGAAAATTGTTGCTTATTTGTTGAATCTTTCTGTTTTTGACCTTTAACAATAATGACTCGTGGCTTCAGGTACATATCGGAGAAACTCGTACAGCTTTGAAGAATCCATACATCACTTACCTGGACTCCTCTATCCGCTGGAGTGAATCCGTTCAATAAATGTCCGTTCAGTCTATCTTATCACTGATAACGGTTCCTTCGGTAAACCAGACCACGGTTATTGAAAAATCTTGTTTGGTGCAATATTATCTGCAGGCGTTTTGATTTCTTTCGCGGCGTGATGCTGACAATAAATTGTTTTGGTCTTCTTACTAGCATTTCTCCACGTACACCATTCATTTCTTTAACTGCCAACACTTACAAGATAGTTCAGTTAAAAAGCAAAAATAAAAAAACAATTATATGTACAATGTAAGCGGCGACCATACAGTCGTAGACAACAGGATTTAGTCTGTTAAAAAAAACCGAGCTACAAAGAAAGTAATTTCTGTCATTTTTTATTCTTCTATTGTAAAATATGAATTAACACAAAATAATCCTCGTAATAAAAGTATATGTATTTATAAATGTACTGATAAAAATATAACATATTTCATATACAACTGATTCGTTGATAATTATTAATAATTATCATGGTTGAAAATCAACAACTGAGAATAGTCGTAAAATAAATAAGTACATAATTATCAAGAGCTCAGACATAAATTGGAAATTCGTGATACAAAGGAGCAAGAAAAAACAAGAGTATAGCAGCGATTTTAAAATGGCAATGATAGAACTAAAGAGAGAGAAAAAAAGAGAAACTACCAGAAAAATAACAGAAAGAATCGGGTTCTTGGAAGTCACTGTGTAGGATACAGCTGACAAACACAGGAAAACTGGAACTATTGCAACTAGTTCCAGGTGTAGGAGACCTAGGAAGATTTCTGCAAAATATGGGAGAAGAATTGTTAGAGCAAAATCATCGGATTACTGCAAGAGATTTGGCACAAGAGTTGTTGTTGTATTCTTCGGCTATATGCACTTTGATCACCACGGGGAATCGAAACCTGGATCTTAGCGTTGTAAGTTCGTTAACTTATCGCTGTCCCACCGGTGGACTTTTACTTTGATTACCACGGGGAATCGAAACCTGGATTTTAGCGTTGTAAGTTCATTAACCTATCGCTGTCCTACCGGTGGATTTTTACTTTGATCACCACTGGGAATCGAAACCTGGATTTTAGCGTTGTAAGTTCATTAACTTATCGCTGTCCCACCGGTGGACTTTTATTAAAGACAATACACAAAAGAAAGGGTCTGAAGTTTCCTATTGAATACTTGAAAAACCTGACGATTTCTTGAACAAAATTTTATGATCACACGAAACCAAAATTGTACTTTTTTTCATCAAGAAAGCAACAGTATGTTTGGAGGAAGACGGGAAAATAATTTACAGAAAAATTCACTATGCCCAATGTTAAACATGGTGGAAGTTGTGTGATGGTATGGTTTTGTTTTTCTTCCTCAAGCACTGTGCCCTTTGTATTGAAGATGTCAATGAATGCTGTAAAATATCAAGACATTTGCACTCTTATAAGTTACCCATTGGTAGAAGGCTTATTGAACAGAAATTTGTTTTTATATTCCAGTAGGATAATGATCTTAAGCATTCTGTGAAGTCTACAAAAAACAAATTCTGGTTACGGATTAGTCATTTCAGTTCCCAAACTTGAATCTATCAAAATGTTATGGATTAAGAAATCCAAAAGGAAAACAAAGTTGACTGCAGAATACAAAGTTATATGTGTCGAACAATGGGCAAAATATTTTTGAAAAAATGCCAGGATATGATTTCAAAATACAAATAAAACTACAATTTGTAAAGGAAGCAAGGAGTGGGCACACAAAATACTAAAGTAATAGTGCCCTACTACTGGCACACAAAATAGTAAAGTAATGGTGCCCGACTACTGACACACAAAATACTAAAGTAATGGTGCCCGAGTACTTTTGTCAAAATGCAAGTTATTCTTTATTTTATTCATGCTATATATTAATTTCTTGTTGTTTTATAAAAGTGAATATCTAGTTTAATTGATATTTTTTCAGTATTACAATTAGAAATGATACAAGTAATTTCTTTGTATTTTCTCTTTTTTTTTTTAACTTCCCAAATACTTTTGTCTGCGATTGTATTACTTGTAAAATAGGAGTTCGCAAGAGTTTTAACCTGTGTTATAACAAAAACATTGTATTTTTTAACACCCGTCCAGGAAATAAAAACTGTTATTTTACTTAGTAACGTTTCGAACAACACGCTCTTCGTCAGTTTTTATATCATATCATACATATTACTTAACAATTTGTGCAAGGTGGTGAAACGAGGTGTTAAGGAATTATTAATGAAAACTAAAGTTTAAAATAATCGTGCTGGAAAATGGTTAATCAGAATATACTGGTGTGGATTTTGCACAACAGAGGGAAATTATCTAATTAAAATATCAAGGTGTGTTTTATAAAGATATAGAAGTAAGAGGTTAAAGGAAATATTTATGTGAAACATCGTATGTCTTTTTGTACAAGGTGAAGGTAAGAATGTGTAAAGGAACTACGCACAATATATTTTTACATGAGTTTTCTACAGGATAAGTATGGGAAGCATATAGTTATGCTACATACAAGAAAGTGAATCTATGCAAAATTCACGCGAAATCTATCACTGTAAATCTATTTTTTTTTCAAAATAATAACTAATATATATATATATAATGATTATCAAATAAATTTGTATTTTGTGCAAGAAAAACAAAACGGCAATACGAACATTCCAAAATTTAAGTAGTCAGTTTTAAGCATTTCAAATTCAGAAGCAAGGTATTGTTTGCTTTACATACTTGAAAAGTTCATTGTTTACGTCAGGCGACTGTATGTAAATAATTATAAAAAAAGCTCTGAAACAAACCACAAATACTTTACAAATTATTAAGATCACTGTAAGGGAAAAAAGGTTAAGTGGTCAACGTTTCGTTCAAAGTAACCTTCATTGGGAAGAGTGTCGCTTAGCCGAATCGTTGCCCAACTTAATTAGTATTCCCTCACAGCATCGTCAACCATTTTGTTTGTGTGTGTGTGTGTGTGTGTATTTCCAGTACTTCTAACACTGTATCTGTATTTTTTGCTGTTCTTGTTACTTTGGTGTAACAATCTTATACCTCTTTTCTGCGATTCAACATTTGGTATAGAAACGTATAAGATAATTTAAAAGTAAAGAAATAAATTTTCTCAAATTTGAAGCCAGGTTATTAATATTCCTTTCCTATCCAGAGCAATAACTGATAGCGATAAAAGGAAATATAGATTAGAATAAAATAGTTCAAGTCGATTCACTACTTATTACAAAGTATGAATATATAGCATCAAAAGATGAAATTCGTCAAATTCAATTACCGTAGAAGATGGTAAGTCCAGCGCAAAATTAGCGAGATATACCGGCAAATTTATTAAACTAAGTAATATGAAAGTATAAAAACTTTCATCTGACATACACAATAAGTCTAGCTGAATTTTTTTTCAATGTTAAAGGGCACATTAGTTCAAAGTTTTATGACCCAACAATGTACAAATGTGCAAACCAAAGACGAAGACGATTCGCAGAAAAGATGATAGAAAATGGGCGTTCCAAACACTATTAAACATACATACAGATACATAGATGCATATTGTTTTCTAGAAGCTTGTTTATTTGCAGAAATTCTAAAAACAGTGATCTATATGCTGAGTCTGAATGTTTTTCGGATTTATCATCAATAATTCAAACATTTCTTTGGGCTATCTTACAAAGTTCACGGTGAAAAATGTTGTTATTGTTGCATTTTTAAAGTAAAGCTACACAATAGGCTATATGCCCACCGCAGGGAATTGAGCCCAGAATATTAGTATTGTAAACCCGTAAACTTACCGTTGATCCATCGGTGGACTGAATGGAAGGTAAAACCGCACTAGATTGGATCAAGTAATGTGTTTAGTGTTTTTTGAAAGAGTAACAGTAACACATCAAGCATACCAGTATATCTGTCAGAACAATAAGGTGAAGTTTTGTTTTCTTATTTTCTTATATCAAACATTAGCTTCTTTTTTTTTTAATCTGCTCAACTTCTCTCCCTGCAAATTCCACCAACAGCTTCTTATTGGTTGGAAACTGTGACATTGTTTCGACGTCACAAGTTACGGCAGTGACGTTGCTAGGTGACTTAGATGTGAGAGCAGGTTTGGAGATTTAGCTACATGATGAAAAGCGCCTCCAGAGACGTGAAGCACGGTACATAGACTCATGTATCTCGTACAAAAATTCACATATTTTAAAGTGTTGGTTAGTGTTGTGTAAGGGCAGTATCAAGGTAAGATATTTCTTTTAAAATATAGTTATATGTCTTATCAAAATATACAGTACGAAAAGCTTAATAATACATTGCTCTTATATTGCGTGGGTGTTAATTTTTACTTTTACACAGGAATTTAGTATTGCATACATCAATAATTTTTACTCCAAAAAAATATTTTTTTTTCCTTTGTCTTCGAGTTTAATAGATTGAGAATTTTTTTTGAAAGTTTAAAAGAGTTCAAAAGAGGTACAATTACATTATCCAACAGGAGAAAAGATTGATAGCAAAATAATACGTTCCTTTTGTCTAACTAAAAATACCTGGCATGGCCCCTGGTGTTTAAGGCGCTCAATTAGCAATGTGATGGTCGCGGGTTCGAATCACCGTCACACCTTTCACCCGTGGGAGCGTTATAACATAACGTTCAATCCCACTATTCGTTTATAAAAGATTAGCCTAAGAGTTGGTAGCGGATGGTGTTGACTGGCTGCCTTCCCTTTAATTTATCACTGCTAAATTAGGGACGACTAATTTAGGGACGACACGAGGCAGATAGCCCTCGTGTAGCTTTGCGCGATTTAAAAAAAAGAACAAACTAATTTTAATATAAAATTATAAGTACGGCAGCTGCGTACATTTTTATGATTCATTTGAACTGACAAAGCAGGATTTTGTTCGTTTTCATCCAGTTTTTGCAGGTTTCCGTAACAAAATAATAAAAATATAGTTTGACTTTTGGCTTCTTTCTCATATTATGGTATATATATATCAGAAATCTTTGAATATCTTCATGTTATTATACTACTTTAAACTGATTAAAATTCATTCTAGTTCGGCCTCCTGAACTCCATGCTCCGAATAACTAAAATTGACCACATTATTTTTTAGTTATTTTGATCACTCCAACATACTTTTTTTCCCTGCTAAGTTAATGGCATATTTTAGCCAATAAGTGTTTTACACACACAATTGTAAGCCATTTAGTAACAATAGACAATTTACACTATCTTAACATTTACAGTAAAATACAAATATCGTATTCAGAGTTAATCGGACGAAATGATATTTCTTGATTAACGTAATAAATACTACAGTTTTCAATATGCAAAACACCTATTATGGGAACGAGTAAGATTTACAAATAAATAATATTCAATCTCTAACCCGCTTTAAAGCAAAATAAATTGCTAACAGGAATATGTAATGGTTGCATTTTAGAACATTTTAAACTTTGCAACCGAATTTAGTTCGTTTTTCACAGACTATCAAAAGTTAAAACATATATTTCAGTCACAAACTTAACAATTGCAGCTCATTTCAGATGCCCCCCCCCCAGTGGCACAGCGGTATGTCTGCGGACTTACAAAGCTAGAATCCGGGTTTCGATACCCGTTGTGGGCAGAGCCCAGATAGCCCATTGTGTAGCTTTGTGCTTAGTTACAAACAAACAAATCATTTCAGATTACTTTGCATTTCATATTTGTTTTCACTTATTAAAAAGATAAGAAATGAAACTAAAGATACAAAGGTAATAATAAGAACATTTATGTACATGAATATTCAGATGTACAAGTAATAACTCTGGACTACTTGTTAAAAACTTTGTCTTTTATTTTATGTTTGGTTAATTTCAGATAAAGTATTTTGACGTGGAGTTAAAACAGTTTGAGTTATTTTCCACGAGGATTTCTAAGAAAAATCGGTATTGTTGTAAATAATGGAACACAGATCAAAACAGCCAAGATCTGTTAAAAGTAAGAATATGTTTTAAATGATACAAGAAAAAATTATTATCGCATTCTGAATAATAGTATCTTAGTAAAACTTAATACACCCACGCTTTTATGAGAAAACTAAGATAATTGGTTATATATTTTAGACAATATCGTCTGCATATCTAAATATCGTCTATGAAATAAACAGATAGCTTTCTAGTCTACAGGAAAATCAACAACAGAGAGGAAATATCTAATAGGTTTTCCAGGCTCACTTTGAAATATAGAGTTTAGAAGTAGTTGATATGGAATAGAGTTTAGAAGTAGTTGATATGGACTCGAAGATTATCATGTCTTGTTATGTGTGTTTATTTCCGTATATTACTTCACAGAGATAAATGACGTTTGTAGAAACACTTGTGGAGGTAAAAAACATCAATTATTCTGAGGCTCTAACCAACAGTTGAACAGACAGCCATTAACAATACAAGCGTCTTAGCAACAAACAATCAAATCTCACCATTGTTCACTGTGTTGGACTACTTGATCGTATCTATATAAATATAATAGTACTGTCTGTTGACTGTTCTATGTCCATGTAACTACTTAGCTCGGTGTGGATGAATCTTCAACAAAATTGGTATGGAGGCTCATTAGATCCATGCGGGAGTACATACAAATTTTCAGCATTGCGGATTTTGTGGGTGTTTTTGCGTTTTTTTACTACTACCTCACCACCTTTTGGTGGACCTTCACCAATTTTGGAATGAGGGTTGTTGGGTTCATGCGGAGATACATGCAAGTTTGCGGCTTCACATTTTGTGTTTTGCAGTTTTTCATGTCCTAAAATAACCTTTCATTAATTATGAATTTACATAACTTCCGTACTTCAGCTAGTAGTAAAATATAAAGCGATTAGACTATCTTTCATTTTCCATTTTTACGACCCGACAGTGGTTTAGATAGTTGTGGTTGTATTATAAAATAGAAATGAGACTGTGCAAAATCATATCTTATTGAAAACACTTAAAACTTTTACAAAATCTCCAAGAGCAGTTTTAGAATAATATTTAACCTACTTTTTTATATATTCTAATTATTTATTTAGCTAACTGATTATTTTTATACATAATCAAGAAACTTTCTTAAAGTGATTATAAAATCAACTTCCTTACTTAAATATAGTGGGGTCTAGTTGTTAGTGCGTAGGGCTACAGTTTGGAATTCACGCCACTATATATATATATGGCGATGTGCACGCTCTGCCCTTTCAGTGATGAGTGAGTTATAGGAGAGACAAGCAATTCCATTATTCCATTGAAAACCAAACAAAGTATTATGCTTTCTGGTAGTCTTCTTTCTGGTCAGTAGCTCAACATTAAGGACAGCTATGTGTGAGCCTTAGGTTCTTTGATTTGGCTGTTTAGTCATAAAGTATATTTGAAGTTAAAACTTATAATACCATATCACTTAAAATATTAATTAGAAGAGTAATACTTTAATATCATAACGTATATTTAGAGTAGGTGGATAATATGACGGTAACTGGCTTTAGGAATCAAATTTCGGACAAATCTATTGATAAACTAATTTTTAGTGAGCTCTTGACTTGCGGCTAGAATTTACGAAGTTTAACTATTCATTTTTATGTCCTGGGTATTTTACAAATGGTTGTGACCATTTGTTTTATGTTTGTTAAATGAGACATGAAAATTATACAAACAAATTTTCTATTCATCTTTCAACAGCAATGAGGGAATTAATACTCATACCTACCATTGCTCTCATAACTTTGTAAACCATCCAGTAATTAATTAGTTGTAGAGCAACAAATCAGATAAGATTATCATCAGACAAAAATAAATTTCAAATAAAACAACTATTTGTTTATTTTATTTCTCAGAGCTAATTTATTAATTGCACCTTTTTAATTTACGTTTCTGTTGTCTATTTTGATTAACCAGATGTTGGGAGAAAGAGGGTTTTTTTAAAAATAGAAGAAACCTAAATTTTAAAACAACTAGTACTTTAGGAAACATAGATTAAAATATTTTAATACATTTTTGTGACGAGTGCACCACCAAATACACATCTTCTTCGTGGAACATTTTAAAACATATTTCCTGAAAACTTGATTTGATCGAAGAGATATCCCAATTGTTTTATATTAGATTTCATTTTTGAGCAACGCCGACGTATGACGTTATTGAAAAAAGAATAGAAACACTGTACTCAAAAAGAAATAACAATGCTTAACAGTTTATTCATTGATGCCTGAGAATTACCTTATTCCAGTCATCTCACTGGTTAACAGACGTCCTCGAAATATTATCACCATTATCACTTTTAACTCTAATAATCAGTGTCCCAAACAGTATTATAGAATTTAATTTACACTGATATCTTGGTTAATTAAAGCTTTCTATTTCTTATATCAGCTGACAACGTTCATCACTCATAATACTATGAAAAGTAAATTATTCATAATTATACAAGTCAAAGCAACATAGCTACACCAAAGAATCAATAATAAAAACTGTTGAAGAGTTCGAGTTAAACTCTTTTGAGTAAAAACCACGTTGAGGGGAATCAAACCCCTGATTTTAGCGTTGTAAATCCGAAGACTTACCGCTGTACCAGCGGCGGACAGAAGAAAAAAAAAAGGCTCCCAAAATATTGATAAATAACACATGTCGTCACCGTCCAACCATCGTTTCTAAGAGCCAAAGTAGATTTCTTCTGAATTTCTTTTGTCTCACAAAACTGAATTATTTCAAGAATTCTCCATTTTGTTCTACCGACGGTACTCTTTACTTTTATCAAAAGATGTTCTGAGCCAGTTCCTCCGTTTGATCTGCGGTTCATAATACGTTTGCACCATAGCAATAATTCCCTTGAGAAAACTGTAGGAAGAAAAACAAACTCGTATACTACATTCTTCCTGTGTCGAGCTTCCATAAGTGAAATAGTTTTCGCAAAATATTCGTCTTTTAGGCGTAAATTGCTTTACAGTCTCCTGGGCCAATAATCGAAACCAAGTAAAATAAATGTAAAACGAGTTTTACACATCGTTTTACACATTAGCAAGGTAAATACTGCATATGTTCGTTGTTGTTTTTTATTTGAATTTCATGTACATTTATCTAGGTTTTAATTTTGAAACGGTTTTTAAGTTACATTTTTACATGGGTTGAACTCTAAAACTATCAACTTTTCTATGCTATTTTAAGGCAATAGATCTGTAGCTGTGTTTGTAAAATCGATGTATTTGTAGAAAAATCAAATCAGTATTTCAACACTATAGAAATAGAGAAGCTTAAGCCATGTTTTTTATTTATGTAATGTAAAGTTTGAAATTTCTGATACCGAATATTTAATATATTTAAATAAGTTCGTATATAGATATTTAAAGTTTAAACATAATACATGTTCCTTTCTCGTGAGTTTTATAAAACAATAATTTTATTCTGGTTTTCCATTGTAAATCCATTTTATTGCTCTTTCATTTTTCTTTTAACAACACATCTGTGGAACCAGTTTCATAGTCTACACTACCTTTCAGTCATAGTAATTATCTTCAATTATATTTGCCCTTATTTTTCTTAATTTACCTCGATCAGTACGTATTCAACTTTAAATACACCTTTAGCATGTTCACAACATTGTCAGTTTGAGATGTGTGGCTTATATAAAAAGCAGATTCTCTCCAATTGCCAATATTAATGCAATACTTTAATCAATAAAATTAAAAACGCATAAATGTTCCAGATATAAGGTATAGATATAATGAATTCATACACCTCTTCGTTTAAAATCGTATTCTATATATCTTAGAAAGAGTGAGGAACAGTTTGATAAATTTTGATAATAAAATAATCCATTATAAAATATTTTCTATGCATTATACGTAACATTGAAGTAAAATATTATGCACATAGTTTCAAACAATCAAGCCGTTTTCTGTAACACTAATATCTAAACAACCTACATACAAAACTTGAACTACAGGAATTGTTCAACGCTAGATTACTCAAATGCAATAATATACCTTCCTGCTGTTGCAAGCCAACAGCTAAACGTTGTGCAAACTCAACAGAATGCATTACGTACATCGTGGTATGTTTCTACCTAGAGAGCTGTACCTGCGATATAGAGATAATGATGCAAAAATGGATCTAAGAAGAATTTCATTACTGATCGGCAAAACTTTGTTGTTGCTGTTTTGTCAACTCAAAACGTTTGAAGAAAGAGTGCGATTTCGTAAATATTTATAAATAATCCAACTTCTGTTAAGAACGATGCAATGGCTAGTTACTTCTTAAACAAAATTATTATGATTGCAACACTAAACATGCTTTTTGTTATGAATATACAAAAAAAGAGCCCGTGTTTCCAGATGTTGACTTTGGAGCTGTGAAATACAATCGCAAGTCTTTGTTGTGAGACTTCTGTGCACTTCCATTCTGATTTTATATACTTGTTACTCTTGCTAAGTTTATATTCTCTCAATCTTCAATCGCTAGATTTCGAAATTTTTTATATGTTAAATGTCATGTTTGGTGGTACTCAGAAGACTATTACCAAATGTTATCAACTATAAACACAAAAATCAGCTAATAGTCTTTCCATTCCTGTTGTCTTAAGTAGTAATGTAATTGCCATTCTACCATATTATAACTTTTCGTCCATTCACCGAGGACATTCCCAAGTGGGACTGCGATAAGTCTACGAACTTCTAACGCTAGAATTCGGGGTTCGATTCCCGCGGTAGATACAGCAGGTAGCCCAATGTGGCTTTGCTCTAAAACAAACAAACGAACAACTCACCGACGATATTTACCATTTAAAGCCTGCTTGTGCTGCTTTTAAATTTACGAAATAAAAAAACAACAACATAAGTTTCTCGTTTCCTATTGAAAAACTATCGCATACAAGAAGAAAAGGTAAATTTTGGTTGGGATTTAAATACTAATACCTCGTGTTGGTAAAGGAGTAACCAACCATAACCATAAGGATATCGGTGAACGAAGAACGTATAACTAAATGCATATGAAGTATGTGCATGCACCTTCTGAGGTACCAAGACTTTAAGAAGAGTAAGGTAGTAATGGTATGTTTCCGTTATCTGATCCATTAAAAGTTCAACAGTATAACGTTAGAAAAGAATCTCCACACAGAAAACCAACCATAAAGAACGGATTCATTATGTTCACGTTTGGCACGTCAGTTGAATTAAGGAACAACTATTACAAGTTAAGTATGCCTGTAAGTTAAGAAAATAATTAGTATAGATATTGTGAAAAATAGTATTGATTTAAAAACATCATAAACGAGTTTTATCATTCTCAGTGATCAGATCTTTGGTCTTTTTAACGTTAACCAAAAAACGTGACACTTCTGGATATCTTCATGTGACAAAACATCAATCTCCAGGATTTATAACAATAACAAACATAACCAAATGTCTTTTTAAACCTCACACAAAACTTGGAAGTTTGTTTGTTTTTAATTATGCACAAAGCTACAAAAGGGCTATCTGTGCTCTGCCCACCACGGGTATCGAAACCCGGTTTCTAGCGTAGTAAGTCCGCAGACATACCGCTGTGCCACTGGGGGTCAAAACTTGGAAGCTACGTAATTTTTATACAAACAACGATACAATAATAACGATATTTGTAAAACACTGCTAATGACATGTAAACGTTGTAATTCTTTGACAACGTAATAATTTTTATTACAGTACAAAGTAACGCTAGTATTGCATTTGCTTTGAAAAAAATGCTTGTAAGCTAGATGGATAAAGTTTTGGTTATGGTAAGTATAAAAAGTGTACAACCGATGTTTGTTATAGCGAAAAAGCATAAATATTAAAGTTCAATGACTTCTGCAGACTGAATTTATCTAACACATTAAACCATCAGGTGCTAAGCGAGAGTGCGTGAGCAATTCCTTGAAACGTATGTGTGCGAAACATTTCACATCAGCATCTGCTACGTAGTTACAAGTGTGTAACTACCTGGAATGTGTGCACATCAGTATGAACGTTATCGTATAATATAACACTAAGGCTGTTGGTTTAGAAGTTATGAACTTTCGTGTTGTGCTGAATGCTTAAGCGAACACTTATATTATACACAACTTACCAAAAATAGCCTAATTCAGAGATTGTTTAAACGCCTAATAGTATGATTCGACAATCTAATGTTTGCATCACAACAGAGATATAAAAGTTTTAGTCAAAGCACATAATGTAAGTCTACACTACTAAACCATTATCGTGTTTTAACCTTCTGAATTATCATGTATATGTTTGTTTTTATTAGCTACATATTTTGTTAACTAACGTATATTTTAGATTTTAGCTTTTAATTACACAAATATATATTCGCCATACCTACGTAAGTTGGAAAACGTATCTATCTGCAATTCGAAATATAGGCGCTTCAGATAGAGACAAAATACTATGAATTTTCTGAAAATGGTGCTTTACAATGGGGTAAGTACATACATACATACACAGATATTCGTTATGTTATAGTATTAACTTTCCATTTATTATTTAAGCAACAGTTAAAACAAAGGGAGACAACCTTTGTCTTAGACAAACGTTATTGCTGTTACCCTAGCCAAACAGCGAAGCAGTTATCCTGGCAAACAGAGTAATAAAATTACCCAAGGAAAACAACGATGCTGTTATCCTAAACAGATAACGGAGAAGTTACACTGGTAAACAACGTAATACATTTACGCTAAGTAAACAGCAATACAGCTATCCTACGTAAAGTGATGCTTTTATCCTTATATCGAAGTAATTACCTTAGACAAATAATAATTAAGTTGCTCTAAGCAACTTGAAATACAGCTACTCAAGCGAAGTAAAAACAGATGCTATAACCCCAAGTAAAAAATGGTGCAATTACCTGCAACTGAAATGATCTTAAGCAGAAAGTGAGACTGTTTACCTGGGTAAACAGTTGTGCAGTTCCTTTGTCACAAGAGGTGCATTTACCTGCAACTGAAATGATCTTAAGCAGAAAGTGAGACTGTTTACCTGGGTAAACAGTTGTGCAGTTCCTTTGTCACAAGAGGTGCATTTATCTGCAACTGAAATGATCTTAAGCAGAAAGTGAGACTGTTTACCTGGGTAAACAGTTGTGCAGTTCCTTTGTCACAAGACAGGTGTCTGACATAGCCTGCGGGTCGCTGAGTCGAGACCTCTCGCAAAACATGCTTGTCCTATCAACTGTGGGGACGTTATAAAGTAACGGACAATCCCACTATTCGGTGGTAAAGCGTAGCCTAAGAGCTGGTGGAGAGTAATGTTGACTAGTTAGAGACGACTAGTTCAAATAGCACTCGAGTAGCTTAGAGTGAAATCAAACAAACAAACTAGAAAAAAAAGATATGATGTATTAAGTTTGGCATAAAACATATACTTAACTAATGTTGTCAGTCAAAGTACATATGATCCGGGCTTGGTCTAATAGTTAGTGTGACGGACTGTGAGTCCTATGATTTACGGTTCGTGTCTCGTTACCACAAATTAAAATCGCGCTTCGTATTTTGGTGCCGTTGATATGTTATAAGAGTGAGTACGGTAAAACCTCATTATTAGACTACACTAGCTAAATAGTTGGCGATGAGTACTGTTGACTAGCTGCCTTCACTTTAGTATATCAGATCGAAATTAGATACCGCCAGCGCGAAGAGCCCTTGTGTAGCTTTTGCTGGAATTCAGAAAACAAACAAAAAACAAGCATATAACAAAATCACTGAAAGAAATGCATGGCTATGGCGTCTTATTAATTTTTATCTATGATATTCAGCTTGATGATGGAGTATCATAAGTGTGCCCACTCCCAATAAATAAAATACAAATAACTATTTTTGACTGACAGAAAAAGCTCCAAGTCCAATTAAACTAACGTAGAACAACTCAATATGATATATAAAATGTAGATTAGGTACACAATTATCGTGTAAACTTTATGGAGTATATGTTTTCGTACATTAAGAAACACTCAACGTATCATAAAATAAATGTAGAGACAAGGGTATTAGCTTCTGATCAAAGCAGGTTATGTACATGGATCAGAACTAAATATTAACTCAGTAATAAATATGATTAATATATCGCCCTTACTTGGAATGATTAAAACGCTTTGATTCATCAGTTGGATACCTTTGCTGTTGGGAATATTTTCGGCCATAACTCCAAGAGCAGGATGTGAAGGTTTTGTTTTATCACCTGCTTTTTTCTTTTAAACTTTCTTGTCACGTGTTGCGTAAAAAACATGGCGGATTAAGGAAAATTCGCTATCGCTAACAAGGTCACGATACAGTTCGACTGGAAGACCTCTTTTCCGGAATTTAGAGTGAACTCGACCAATTTTCTTGTAATATCTTTTATTTCCTTGTACATAGAGTTGTTCTTCTTTTATCTTCCGAAAACCAGAAAACAATATTATCTACACTAGACATTAGGTTGATCACATTATTTTGTCGGTGGGTCTCCCCCCCCCCCCCGGTACTACAAGTAACTGGGAAAAACACATTTGCAGTCGGTTTCACAGGTATGGGGAAAGGCAGCAAAAAACTGCAACATTCAAAAGAGGTATGATAATGGGTAAAATTCGAAGCAGCTGCCCCAGTCTCCAAGACATCAGTCATTCGAGTTTATCAGCGATGAACGAAGTTCTTTTAAGATGTCTGCTGCAAGAGGGCATTGTGGCTGCAAGTACGTAATATAAAAAAAAAGAAGAAGGACAGTTAGACAGGATGGTAAAGATTAATTGCTATCGAACAATACAAAAACACTGACAGACATTCAGTGCAGAGCAATTCACACCCACTTCTAATCGCACCTTGCGAAGATCGTTACGACAAATGAACTATGGTAGTAGGAGACTCAGAGTACGTAGGCATTGGGCTAATAAGGACTGATGTAGTCCAATGAATCACTTTTTACACTTTTTTTGCACAAGTGAGAAAGAAGACAGATATGATAAAACCCAAAGGAATAACTCACCCCTATTATGTAGTCCCAACTGGTGATGGAGTCATTGTTTAGGACATATTTTAATGGCATACCCTAGGCCCCTTCATCCATTTAGAAGCCAGAATGATTTTACAGATTACCCCAACATCATTTTTGATCAAATACATCTAGCTATGTTTCGTGTTTATCTTGATGCGGATAGTTACTTACAAGAAGACAATGCGTTCATCCACTGTGCCCAAATTGTGCGTGCATAGTTCAAGGAACATGAAGAATGCTCCCAGCAACTTGTGGATTCCATGCCATGTCTTATCATGGCTGCTATTTGGGAAAAAAGTGACCCAATCAACTATTTGGTATAGTTCTTAATTAATAAAGTGTCAGTCAGTGTAATTGTGCGCATTTATGTGGATGTTTAAGCGTGAATTAGGTATTGATTTCACAAATTCAAGTTGTAAATTTATTTCATGATCGATAGAGCAGGGTTAAATAACTAGTTTTCAATCGGCTTGACAATATAATTAGTTATTTTTAACAATTAATATTGAAGCTAATTAAGAAAAATATGTTATTGTTTAGCGGGAGATAGAAAATTCGTCAAATAAAACTTAAAATTACAAAATAATTTGAAAAAAGAACGTTTAGGTTAGTTAAACAGCTGCTCTCCTCAGAACAAACTTATTAGCTGATTTCAAGCGAATTAAGCTTGGCTTCATTTGTTCAGACAAAGATAATTTGTCATTTATAACACTAACTGAAAGTCATAAGTTAAACCCAGTTTCTGAGCCTAGCTTTCTTACTACGTGGATATTATTTAAGTTCACGGAGCCTTTTATTTCTTGAAGCTTTGATTTCCGTTACATAAGAAGATTACATCGATGGTATGAGCTTCTAGGAGGAAAATGATTGAGGATTTATTGAATTCTTGTCCGCCAAATACCGCCTGGTGCTTGAATCTCGAGAATATTAATCGGCTTTTTTATTTGTTTTATATAAAAAAAGAAATTTAAGTAACCGGCTGTATGTTAGATAACTGTTTATTTTTGTACAAATCTCGCAAACTTAGGAAGCATAAAATATTCTCGATCGTACAAAAACAAAATATGAAATATAAGAAGTTCAATAAGTCTAAGCCTTTCAAGAAGAATATATTGTTTGGGCAAGAAAGGGACATATAAAAGAGCTCAAATAACTAGTACAATATGGATGAGTTCGTGGGGTTATTCTGGTGTGCCTCACTACAGAACGTCACGATTTAAAATTTCGTATAATATTTACCGATACAATATCCGTACGTATATTCATGTATGACTTTGACGTTTTAACTGAAGTAACTTATAATGTCATAAAGTATTTTATTCCTGTGGAAGAACTGTGGGTTTCGATATAAAAATGTGTTTAATCTGCTAGGAAGTACAAATTATCAATATTAAAATAACTCCAAAGTTGCAAAGTTGTCTGTCTTTATTTGGTCCTAAAAAGATTATTCAGTAGCTCTGAAGGTGTGATTTTTTTTCCAACGAAGTTTGCTTTGAAGATTACGTTTGTAATAAACGCTCGTTTTCTTCCATTCCGCATTTTTGATCAAAATTTTCTAAAAAATATAGAATAAAATAAAACTCTAAATACAATAAGCCTTGTTTCCTTAATAAGTAGGAAGTCTTTATTTATTTTACAATAGTGTCTGAAAACGATTTAATATCTTTATGATATATATCACTCAACTTTAGGCCTGTAAATATACCGTGTGTGATTTACAAAATGAAATAAACGCTCTTGCTACAGTGTAGGCAACAAATCTTATGTGATGACCAACGACTGTTATGAATGTGTGCAAAGAACTAAGGTTATTTTATGGACGGTCTCCTCGCAGATGTTGGCGCCATATTTACAAACTCACACACACATCAATAAAGAACTCTCACTTTGCCAGTACGTTGACATTACTGCATACACCCTTCACTGTTAAACGAGGACAAAAACGTGTTAAATCAATGCGCATTGTTTTCTAACGTTCAGTTTGAGTTCGCAATTTATTTATTTTTAACATGAGTTTGGTTAAAATACATTAAAGCTTATTTACCTCATATACCTTAACACCTCATATAAGTAACGTGTAATTCAACTTTTGATATAGTTACGTTGGGTGTGAAATAAAATCTCAAAAAATAAACTAATATCACTAAATTGCTACCAGGTTAGTAACAAAAACGTGAATTATAAAAATTTCAATTTTTCTTTTCATTTTCTAAGATAAAACTACGCTGGCTGGTAAATAAAGTGATTCATCATAAGATAATAAATTGCAAGAAATCATTGGAATGACAACATGAGAAGAAATGCGAATAAAACGTGAAAACTAATCTGACATGGGGCTTTAGTTTCCTCATGAGTTTGATCATTTGAAATCTGTAACAAAACTGTATGTACGGAATATTTTCCCTAACCAGTTGGAATAAAACTTTATATTGAGTGTAAGTGAGTGTAGCTGAGTGAATACTCGATTCAAACTTCAGTAAAAGTTTTGAGACTCGTGTAAGGACGAAAATGTATAAATTATGTTTAATAATACACCATGTTCTATCAGGTATTTTGTTTATACTTTATTAATATTTACTTCCGATCAGAGCAAGCTACCTACTTAGATCAAAAATAAAAATCAATCTAGCAATGAAGATAACTAATTAAATATGCTTTCTAACGTAATTACTCAGAAAGATTAGCGTGTATTTGCTTCAGCAATTAGCTACCTTCCCTGGTATCATTATTTTTAACTGTAAACTCAATAATATATCTCGAGATTCGCGCAGCCTAGGAAATTTAGTCCATATACTAAGGCCAATCTCTATGGTAACAGTATAATAATAATAACAACAAAACAAACTTAAAAAATAATAATATTAGATATATCAAATATTCTAACCAAAACTGCTAATGAAAGTAATGATAAAGAAAGAATAGAATATACTTCACTTACGGGACATACAAACATTTATTGTTTGTAATCATGTAATTTACGTGTTACATGGAACAAAATATGAGCAGCTGCAAGTTATATGAAGGATGTACAGCTCTCTGTGTCAGTCACAGTCTTGACGTTTTAGGTTTCAGTTTCAGTTGGAAAGCTAGGAAAATGTGCTGTTCCTTGAAAAAAATTAACGAGTTCTAAGATTACATAAGTTAAAGTAAAGGATAATATGTTATGATATGTTAATCATACTACATCTGTCTTATCAAGCGCCAATCAGGCCTTTCGCTCAATAGCAGGGCTCATCAGGCCGGCTAGGATAAGACAGACATAGTTTTGGTCTAAGCGCTATTATATATATTGTTACGACAGCTGAAGTCACGTGCTTCTAGTAACACGCCATGAGATTCTAGAAGGATAATGTCTGTTCGTGGCAACTCTAGTCTTCTCTGCGCGACCTTTATTTTTTATATATAGATATATAGATAATTGCAAACAGATAGAGACGGACAATTGAGTCAAGCGCGGTAGTAAGTAAAGTGCGTGAATCGTTCGTTGTGGATTATAGCGTGTGTTTAAGTTAAAGTAATTGTGGAAATAAAGTGTATTGCAAAGTTGTATTGGGAAGGAATAAACTATTTTTATTTAAGAAATGACTTGTGTCGCTGAAGTTTCATCGGAAATAAATTATACGGAAAAATAACAAACGAACAGAGACGTAACAATATCATCAACTTTCAAGAACAACAATCGTGTTGAAACAGATTTAGTAAGTGTATTGTAATTATTATCAATTTTGTTTTAGTCAATTAGAAATCTGATTTTTATGGTAAGCTTTAATAACACAAAATTATTTATTTTTTATTTTATTTTCATTTTAACACCGATTATTTATTTATATTTATATTTATTTCACTTTCAATAAACTAGCTAGTCTTCTTGTTGCCGGAGCTGGTCAAACAACCACAGCTATATGTGAACCACGTATAACAGTGCCGAGAATGCCTTTCACACAATACCAGGACTCATCAGATCGGTAAGCTACATAAAGTACACAATAACATTATTTTTTATTCACATGACATGACACACTATTATGAACACTTCACATTATTATGTACCGTATTTTGCACTTCCACTATTATGAACATGCCACATTATTATGAACCGTATTTTCCACTTCCACTATTATGAACATGCCACATTATTATGAACCGTATTTTGCACTTCCACTATTATGAACATACCACATTATTATGTACCGTATTTTGCACTTCCACTATTATGAACATACCACATTATTATGGACCGTATTTTGCATTTCCATTTTTTTGGAACTAACTTTGACGATAGATTTTTTTTTTCTTGATAGAACTCGTTTTTCTGCACCAAGCTACTTCTTTGCTAATGTGGAAATTCTCCAAGCAGTTATTTTGAATATTTACGGCAAATCTTATTATAGTAGAGAAAAGACAGGTTTAAAAGGGTTAACCCCTTAACGACAGCGTTTATTTAACAACTCAACTTACCTGTTTATTTACCGCCAGGTAAAGTTTGATAAGAAAGACTATGTCAACAATGATAATCTTGCTAAAAGAAAAACGAATACAACGAACAAGTTGGGAACAAGGAGGGGAAAAGCGGAAGTGTTTAATGGAAATTATTAAATGAAAATCAGATACACTGACACAATCAGAGAAAGAAAACACCAATGATAAACAAACAGGAAATTGGGAGTAAAGTGTGGCAATGAGTCTAAACAATCATGGCGTAGTATTGAATAATTAAAGTTACCAAAAACAGTATCAAAAGCCGAACTGGAAAGTAACAATAAACAAACCTACAACAAGAAATAATAAAATTAAGTTCAAAAACTACTCGCTAAAGTTTGTGTATGTTAAAACATACATATATTTGAACCGAAACAATTCAATCTAAGAACAGAAAATAAACGACAAAAAAAATTAAAACTACAGTTTTTTAATTAATACAAAGGGAAAAACAGACAATGAAAATGAAGCATATAAAAAGTCAAATTAAGTTAAACTGTTACTTGTTGAAAAATTAAATATATTTAAAATGTAAGGTATTTTACAGTTCATTAAACACGCAATTGACGTGTAAATAAAATAAAATAAAACTTTCATAAAGCCCTTATTTATATTTATATGTTACATTTAGAAGGTGTGAATAAAACGGTCTTCACAAAGTTACGTTTTCCTTCGCCACAAGGTAAATTCACGGTCTTATAACACTAAAATCCAGGGTTCGATTTTCTGCTGTGGACAGAATGAAAATAACTCGTTGTGTAGACTTGCATTAAGAAACCAACAACACCTTCACCAAAAGATAACAAATAGTGAAAATCTTTAAAAAATTCTACCATTAACTTTTCCTAATAATTAATCTAACAAATATAAAGTTTTTTACTCTGAAAACCAAAGCTTAGAGTCGGAATCTTATGTGATATTCACTGTTTTTTGTGGATTTTCAGTTTCCTTGATATAGTGTGTCTCAAAGCAACTGTAGGATAAAGCACAAATAAATTTCTAGAAGAGCAAACATAACAAGAATTAATATAAGTCTTTTTCACCAGACTACTGCTATTTAGTATCGCTGAGAAACTTCGTATTTTAGTTTCAGATTTTGATGTAAGAGTTTGTTTGTTTGTTTAGAGCAAAGCCACATTAAGCTACCTGCTGTGTCCATCGTGGGGTATCAAACTCCGAATTTTAGCACTGTAAGTCCGCAGACTTACCGCTGTTCCACCGTAATGTAAGAGAGAGAAGAAGGTCATATAAGTTTAATTCTTCATGAGATTACTATTGTACTGAAGAACGTTTTACAGTCTTCATTTTAGCTTGTGGAAAATATATTAACCTATCTACTAATGATAGACTTAATATTAATGAATAGTATGTACAAATTATCACCTTCACTGTCCACGTAAGGGTTAAATATACCTCAAAATAGATTCATCAGGTCTCATGTGACTGATTGTGCAAGTCATTTTGGCCTGGTAAACTTTTTCATGAAAAACAGTCGCTTATTTCTAAATTATAAAGGTGAAGATCCTTTGAAGTTTGCCTTGATGAATAATATAAAATAAATAATATTAAGCGTAAAGACTTCTTTGTGTCTATAAGGTTAGAGACTCCAGGATCAAAGTTAACGCCACCATGAATAGTGGTATTCAGGTCTTTTATGCAGTGGTTTCAAGCAGATCACTTTATTTAACTGTGACATCAAGAAGAAGAAAATCCTTATCGTTACATTAAAAATATTTCTGTTGTCTGTTGCTACTAACTTCATGTAAGAGTTTCTGAAAGATATTGTTATCAAGAGCTATTCTGATTTATATAGCGGTCGCATAAGAACCTTCTTTATGCTATTTACAGGTACAGAATATTAAACTTTTGTAAATATCTGAGTATAATAAGAAACATCTTCATTAAATACATTCATGTTGTTACCCTAATTCCATCTTCTTTAAATAAATTCATGTTGTTACCCTGATGCCCATCTTCATTAAATACATTCATGTTGTTACCCTAACGCCCATAGTTGTCACGGTTATTTGATGGACTGGTCGTGGCTTATTCACGATTAGAGGTTCGAGCCGAGATAGATCATTGAATACTTTACACTTTCAGGTATAGAGGTGTTATACTTGTGAATGTGTAACTCGCTATTCGGTTAAAGGTATCCGCATAAACTCTTATTAACCCATGGGTACTATTCAGTTTATAATTACCAATATATTAGAAAAACATAGAACATTCAACACAAATTTAAGATCTCAAAAACAACATCGTAATTAAATTTAACATATTTTATAAATTAGTGCACTGATCAAAGCAAAAATCTATGACTTGTAAAACATAAAGATATTTAATACACGAGCAACAACCAGGAAGAGTAAGAGCGAAGTTACGTCGAAACGATTGTTGTAGGTAAACCATAAAGAAAATTCAAGGTTAAACTTTGGAAGTTTTCTTCAAGTTTTGAAGGTTTTTTAAGATACAAAGTAGGTTAGAAGTACCTTGGTCGAAGTTCTTGCAATGACGAATTGTGGTGTCCAGGGTTCCCATCCAAAAAGATTTTCTCCTTCATCTTATTTTATTATCCTCCCGATGGGACAGCAGAATCTTTACGGACTTGCAACGTTAAAATCTGGGTTTGATTCCACGCGGTGGACACAGCAGATATCCCAGTGTGACTTTGCTCTAAAACAACAACGTGACTTTTTTTCGAATCAATATCAGTATTTCGCCAATCACTGAGACTAACATGAATAGTTAACCCTTTCTCCACGGGTACCATTTACTGCGCATGACACAAGGTTTTAGTGTTATACATTCAAAATTTTATTAAACTACTTTTTGTTTATGTTAAACTAATTAGAATAGCATAAAGTTTTAAGTTCTTAATTCTAAAAGGAAATATATAAAAAATTCTGAATTTCCACTAGTGTAACTCACATGACACATTTTGTCTTAGCATGTCATCATCCCCATTTTATCCATCACCCCTCGAAAATGTACGAAATTAAACGTAAAATGCTCTCTATAAAATCATTATTGCTCAAACAGACCATAATTTCTATAGCCTTCAATATTGTTTGGTCACAGAGCTATTAAAGAGAAAATCGGCCCCCTCCTGCCACACCCACTTGTCACATCCTCTTATTCATAATTGGTTGATAGCTCTCTCTTACGTTTCATTATATATTACCTATAACCAATAGAAAGTCGAGGTTTTCGTCTATCAAATCGCGTATTGTATAACATTGTGTTCTATACAAATAAACGTCAATTTCACTCTGACTAGCAACATAGTTCCCGTTGGAAAGTTAACGACTAGCTTGGATGAATTTGTAACGGCTCTTGTCAGCATAGTTAGAATATTTTTAGCAGTAAGTTAATTTGTCTACTTTTTGCATGTTGTTAGTCTATATTCTTTGGTGTATTATTTAATTAAATAAAAATTGTTAAGTGCTTTACTATAATCGCTAAAAAAAATCAGGCTTAACTCTCCACGACAATCGAGGGCAAGAAAAAAGAAGATTGGGCAAGTACTTTATTTCTTGTTTTTCATATTTATTCTTTATTTATTATTATAAAAGTAACTAAAATTAAAAGTGCGGATCTTTTTAAGTTATTTAAGACTAGAATAGGTAAAATAAGTAATAATATAATTAAAATTGTTCACGAAGCACGCACGGAGCAGCTCATGGGTAATCTAATTCGATAGGTAACGTGAGTTTTACGTTCTCGGAGTGATTTACAACTTATAATAGCAAAGATAGGTTTAAAGGGCAATAAAATTTGATTATAAATAGATGTATAATGTTACGAACTTAGAGCTACTTAGGATAAACAAATGTGGTTTCATGTTACACTTTGAAGTCATACTAGAAAGAAAAAAGGGTTAATTTAGGTTTATTTCGATTTTTTTGTGGTTACGAGATGGGTCGAATTGACCAATCCCGTTTTGAGATTAGGGTAGAGAACATAAAATATAAACTATAAGGATTTAGTGGAAAAAAAACGTTTGAAATGCATTTAGGAGGTTTTTAGGGATTACACAAAGGAATTTTAAGATGACAAAAGTATTTTTAATTTTAACACGAAAATTACTTTTCACACAGGACTATTCAAAACAAATACTCAATATATTCATGGAAAAACTTTATTTTATTTAATTAAAAGTACTTCACTAAGAAATATGACTTTTTGTATGTGCAAGACTTGTAATATTAACTGAAAGACAGCCAAATTTCGTAACGTTATACCCAATATATAGAGAGTCAAAAGTATTAAATTTATGTCAATTTTAAAGGAGTACAGAAGGTCGCGTGACTCGGTGAAATTGACCAACCCCGTGTCGAAAGATTTACAAACATCTGATATAAGCATTTATCTTGAATGTTTAAGTTTCACTACTCTTGAAGGTCGTGACATTCAACCGATTTAGCAGTGTAAGACTAGAGGGAAGGCAGCTAGTCATCATCACCGACCGCCAACTCTTGGGCTACTCTTTTACCAACGAAAAGTGGGGTTGATCGTGACATAATAACGCCCCAACGGCTGAAAGGGCGAACATGTTTGGTGGGACGAGTATTCGAACCCGCGACCTTCAGATTACGAGTCGAGTGGCCAATTTCAGAAGTAAACTAACAGAAGCCGTTTAAAATAATATTCGAATCCAATGGGCTATTCAAAAATATTTCAACAGAAAAAACACTGCAGTATAACATTAACAAATCAAAATATAATACGGTATATAACACTGGTCTTATTATAGCATTACAACGTTAGAAGCCAGGTTTCGATAGCCACGGTGGGCAGAGCACAGGTAACCCGTTGTGTAGCTTTGCGCTTTGTTACAAATAAACAACAAATTATTTTAGCAGAATAATTTCATTATCTTAATAAAAAATGTTCATGTTTTTTTAATTGCACATAGAAATAAGAGTTATGGACTGTTAGCGCAGATAGCCCTCGTGTAGCTTTGCGCGAAATTCAAAAACAAACTTCTGAAATTCGCGCTAAGCTACAAAATACCTAGCTGTGCTAATCGTCCCTAATGTAAAACTGATAGACTAGAGGAGAAGGTAGCTGGTCAATACCACCTACCGCCAATTGATGGACTACTTCAATCGAACAATGGGATTTGATAGTCACTCTTATAAAGCACCCACGGCTTCAAAGTGCGGTGTGTATTTTTGCCGCAACGGGATTCAGCTTGCTAACCACTAGTCCACGCTGGGCCTTGAGTAATTTCGTTCTGCAGTTGAGGCTTTGTTAAAACACGCCATATATAATGTTCGTTTGCCACGCTGCAGGTGCAAGCTTCGAGACCGCGAGAAAAAAACCACACAATTCGACAGAACCAGATATCAAAATACGTTATAAACACCCATCGACCAAAATGAAATTTCAAGTAGGTTTGCATATTGTAAAATTTACAAGTTCTGCTTTTCACTATTAACTTGGTTTTGGTTTTATTTATTAATATTTGAATCAGTCATTTCGCCACTAGGGAATCCCAGTACGGAAATGTCGCTACTGATTGCTACGATTTTTATGAATTTTTATTTTATTTTATTTCAAACGCTGTGCTGGTTAATGTCTACTGCTAAGGCTATTTTAGCCATTGATTGTAAAATCAATAAATTTGGATTACCCACTAGTGTCATTTACCATATTTTTTATTTCATATTTACGAAAATTAGGCGTGTGGGCAGAAAACCGTATGCGAGTTTTTGTTAAATCATACTTCTAGTTTAGTTGATAGTTTTATTTTGTGTATAGATAAATAAGAATAAAAACGTTATAAATTACGTTGAAATATATTCTTCACATCATTTGGATAAGACTAATGCACATTAAACAAATTTCCAAGATTATTACTATGAAAAACTATTTGTATTTTCAACAGTACATCCACCTTTAGAGTGAATGTAGTGAAATGCAAATTTTTAAAAGATAGAAGTAATTTAGAATATAAAGTGTCTCCCAGTATCTCAGCGAAAAACATGATGACGTATAACTCTAAAATTCGAGATTCGATCCCTGTGGTGGTGACAGTCAAAATAGCTTATTGTGCAGTTTTTCGATTAACAAGAAACAAACGAAAATGTGAATCTTTTAATCGTTCTAATGAAAAGAAAGTTTTTTTCAGAATTGCAGTTAAGAAAATCGAGATGGTTGGATTTCTTGAAATTATTACTATTGAATTTGTATTTACAAAGCTTCAGTGATCGTTTAATTCAAATGTTCAAAAGAGAAAAAAAAACGAATAGAAAGATGTCACGATATATGCGTAACTCTCAAAAATGAGTTGAGAACTGTAACACTTTTGGTTGGAAAAACACTGAGTTTATTTTCATAGTTACACCTACTATCACTACATGTAGTTGGCCCCAGTTGACCTTGTGGTTGCTTTGTATGCTTCCGGAACAAGAATACTAGCTTGCTGGTTCGCCAGTTCTTGTGAATGATATTAAAATTAATTCAAATTACATAATAATCACTGCTAAAATAATTAAATAAATAATATTGTGTTACTAATTCTTAACCTAAAAATCTGATTTGTAAATGAACTAAATAAAATTTATAATAATTACAATCACTTGCTTAATCTTGTAGACACCACAACACTTGTTATTTCAGTCAACCTGATGAACGCTGGTATTGGTGAAAGACCCGGTAGACACTGCATATGGCATATGTTGTGTGGCTGACAGCCAACCTGATGAACGCTGGTATTGGTGAAAGACCCGGTAGACACTGGATATGGCATATGTTGTGTGGTTGACATATTAAGGTATACTCTTCTTTGCTTTCACTGATGACTTATTAGAATTACATTTATTTTGTTTCTTACCATTGCAGCGATTGTTTTCTTATAATTCTATTAATTGTATTTTTTATGGCGAATTGAAAACTGAGACGTTTTTCTTCAAGTATCCTTGTTTTAGTTTTAGTTTTGAGCTATTAGAAAGAACGGTGGAACAAAAACAGTGTTTATTGATTTTTGAAACTATCTTGTTTCTAATGGCAATTGTTACGTATTACAATTTCGAGGGCCCGGCATGGCCAGGTGGTTAGGGCGCTCGACTCGCAATTTGAGGGTCGCGGGTTCGAATTTCCGTCCCACCAAACATGCTCGTCCTTTTAGCCGTAAGGGCGTTATAATGTGACGGTCAATCCCATTATTCGTTGGTAAAAGAGTAGCCCAAGAGTTGGCGGTGGGTGGTGATGACTAGCTGCCTTCCCTCTAGTCTTACACTGCTAAATTTGGGACGGCTAGCACAGATAGCCCTCGTGTAGCTTTGCGCGAAATTAAAAAAACAACAACAAACAAACAAACAATTTCGAATGGTCTGAAACCGAGCTAAATGATAGTTTAAATTCAGTAGTTAAATAAATGCTGATATGTATCCAAGTTATGATATTTACCAACAAGATTGATACACACGGTTTCTTTTTAAATATTACAAATATGTTTTAATATACACACAACAATACAATTTACGATAACAGTTATTACAAACAAAGGTTTATATATAAAAGTTTTACAAACTTACAAGCAGTATAAATTCTTCTTTCTTGTCTGGAACTTCCTTGATATCTTATCGAGGGTTGACAATGAGAGAGTTAATTCCGAGTCGATGTAGATACAATTCACTTAATAGGGAGCTAGCTAGCTCTGTAGTTCTCGCTGATCACGCGCCGATTACAGGTCGAGTTTCTTTTACCACTGAAGTTAAATAATATCTTCGTAAAAGTACTAATGTCCAATGTGAATCCACTGAAGTTGAATGATTTGTAATGTTCGAAATTTATAAACGTTCCTAGTCAATGTATCTGAAGTCCCGATTAATAAGCGTTAATCACAATTATAGCTTCCGAGGTTTATAGTATACCAACTATAGCAAACCAATAATGTATACTCCTTTTTTTGGTGTGTCGCGCTGGTTATATTTACAGGCGTGTGGAGAGTTTCTCGAAATTTCAGTTTTACGTTACAATACTGACGCTAACACTAGCGTTTACGTACTTACACATATTGTTGATTCTTACACTCGAGAATCTTCTACAACTTCAGAGAATAGGCGGGAGTTTCGCAATACAGAATTAACAGTATTAGTTATATATATTTCTAAATACAAGTTTTTCACAGTATTATTTATATGCATTTCTAAATATAAATTTAATTTAAACAAACGACGATATAAAAATAAATGTATAATAAAAATCCGTCACACAATATACTAACGGTCGTACTAATTATAAATGAAACAACTGATCTAAATGATCAGTAACTTAATTATAATTATTCTTTTAACTCTAGAAGCCTAAGTAATAACATGAAGTGTAGGTACCAATAAATCACAAATATTAAAAGAAAATTTGTGTTTATTAGTATAGCGAGAGTTAGGGGGAACATTTTAAATATTTTTAAAGACTTAATACAACTTTATAATTTCTCATATTTAAAGTATTCTGTATCCATACAAATATCATAGTACTGTTTGTTATATGTTGTATGTCCATGTAACTACTTCATCAAAATTGGTATGGAAGTTAATTCGTTCCATGCGAGGGTACAAATTTTTAGTTTTGCATTTTGCGGGTTTTATGGGCGTTTTTACTTTTTTATCACTACTTCGCCCCCTTTTGATGGATTTTTCACCAAAGTTGGCATGAAGATTTTTTGGGCCCATGCTGAGATACGAGCACTTTTGCGGTTTCACTTTTTTTGTTTTGCAGTTTTATGGGCGTTTTTAAGTTTTTTTTAAATTACATATAAGGGGAAGCAACTTTTCATGTCCTACGATAAGCTTTCATTAATCATGTTATAACGTTAAATATTAAGATTATTTTGTCAATATCAGAATTTAGTCACGTTTAAATGAAGTTGGATGTTTTATGTTCTCTGTAACTGTTATTAGACCTTTATAGATTACTACTATCTTTAATTTTAACAGTTACCGAATCACTTTCGTGACATATGAAGAATTAATATTTACTATTCCTTGTAGCATTATATAACAAACACTAAAAAAAAAGTCATGGAAGATCTTATCGTAAATTGTATAGATTCTACATAGGAAATTAAAAATTAGGTAGAGTGACTATAGCGGATGCAATATAGCATGAAAAAGACTGAGGTCCTGCGAAAAGGGTGGGGGAAAGCACAAACAGAGAAATGAGGAGGGGGGGGCTGAGCGGTGCAGCAATTAATCATGAATGTAACCAAGTGTACAAACAACATCAGTAACACAGTAAAGACTTGAGTAACTTGGCACGGCTAGTTCCAATGCTGGAGATAGTACAAAAAAACATAGAAATTTTGTGGATTTTGTTGCTGTGGGAATGAAATATGTGACACTGATGATAAAAACTGTTATTTTATCAGAAAAATTTCAAGTTCTGTATCTCAACATTTATAATCACATTTTTTTTTTAGCTGTACAACAAACTGAACTTTACGATTAAATTCAGAGTCTCTGAAGCAAACTGTTGCATTGTTATTACCAAAAGTACGGTTTCCTAACACAAATTATTAATACCCACGTCTCATGACATTTGACATACCTCCTTTTATAAATAGTTTCAAGATAAATTATTCACTATATATATAGAGTGTTCAGACATTTTAAAAAGTTTGGTTTAGTTCCATTGCCTGTTAATATAGTTTCCAGATCCCTGTATGTTTGCAAAAAGAATTTTTTCAATGAAGTTATGTGCAGTATTGAGTTTATGAATATCAAATATTAGTTTACAGCATTACTGGGTTCATGAATATTAGATATAATTTTACCATACTACTGGGTTCGTGGATATCAGAGATCAGTTTACTAAGGTTTTTGACAATTGGAAATAAGTAAATGTTTCATCATTTCTGGAATCTTCTTTATTTCTAAACAAAAAGTTGTTCAAATTATTAACAGTTACCTTACATCTTGGATTGAAATGCGTTAGTGAATATAAAATATTTGTCGTGTTTTTTTCTCAAACGCCCGAAAAAACTGCAAAACATAAAATGTGAAACCGCAAATTTGTATGTATATCCCCATGGACCCAGTGAACCTACATACTATAACGAATTTGTTATTATATATTTATTTGAATATCAACGTTTGTTTAGATTAAGTTTATATTTTAAAACATGCGTAGCTTATATGTTAAATATGTATT
>NW_013665736.1:290071-299178 GCF_000517525.1 Limulus polyphemus | reverse complement strand
AACCAATGAACATCCATGCCAAATTTGGTGTAGATCCACCCACAGGAAGTGAGTTAGTGGTGAAAAACGCAGAAATGCCCATAAAAACCAAAAAATTCAAAAATTAAAATTTGTACGTATCTCCCCATGGACCCACTAAACCTCCACATCAATTTTGGTGAAGATCCATTCAGACCTTGCGAAGTAGTTACACGGACATACAACAGACAGTTATATTATATATATATAGAGAGAGAGAGAGAGAAAGAGAGATAGCAATTATTTACGTGAGTGTAATCATATTGTTGCGTATAGTTTAAAATTATTTCAGAAGGTTCAGAAGGTTTTACTATCGTTATAGAGTGTGTTCAGAGACGATTATTTTAGCACATAAAACAGTGTTGTTAGTCTTGGTAAACAATATAAAGTCATCTCAATCAAGAAACGCGTTTTAGCGCTTTTGTTGATGTACTGTTACAAATAAACTGAAGTAGTTGTAAACATAGTGTTCGCAACACTTTCAGCATCCTGAAGACAACATCGTAAATCAAACAGTTTATACTGTTGGACTCTTTACAAATGAATGGCGAAAGAATGTACATTAAACTACTTGATGTTTGTATGTTTGGGTAATTATATACGTTTGTAGGTGTACCACGAGAACTTTAATTATGAAATAACAGTTTGTTTGTGTTAAAAGAACTTTATGTACGTTTTTACAAGTATGTTATTTTTATGAAACATGCAAATGTAAAGAGCATAATTATTAATCACTAAACATTCAGAAACATCTATACATTAAGAACGAAGTTCTGCTTAAATTATTTAACGACTTGCAAGTTAAAAAATATTTCAGATATGAATTATGGTAACACGTCAATCCCCTGTTTCTACCTCGTGCAGTATTAACCTACTGTTCGGACCACCGTTGTCTACATTTAAATAACATATTTAGTGTTACACTTAATAAAAGTTTGAACACCTTACCTACTCTAAGTAAATCAAGGACGCCTATATTCTGCAGTCAGATAAACCATACAATGATTTTGACGTTTGCCACTTATGGTTAAATGAACATTGAGCAGTTATATAACCACTTTTGTTGAACTAATGAATATTTAGTTTATATATTTTTAGCATTTTGAACCAAATATTTAGCATGTGTTTCATCAAAAACAAAATGAAAATAGACCAAGAATTAATTAAAGTTAAAATGACCTTTAAATGACCTAGGCCCATAAAAGACAATAAACACACATGAAGTTTAGCCTCTTGTCGCGTTATCATTATGTGTTTAGTCGAATGTCAAGGATTTTTTTTTTATTTGAAGTTAAGCATAAAGCTACACAATGGGATATCTGTGCTTTGCCCACCACGGGTATCGAAACCCGCAGACATACCTCTTTACCACTGGGGGGGCGAGTGTCAATGAAGCTGTGACGAATAATGTATTGATTCTTGAACCATAACTATTGAGAAATATGTTTGATAAAACATTCAGCAACTTGTTTCAAACTAACCATTCTTAGTGTATGAATTCAACATACTCATCCACATTTAGTATCAATTTTAGTGGTTAAAGTGTTACAAGACTCGATGTTGAAAAGTTAGTTAACATATAATCATTTTAGTCTATTCCAAACTATAATGTTTAAGGTCGGGTGTAGCCTAGTAGTAGCATGCCCGGACAGAGAATCCTAGGATTCGACGTTTGTGACCTGTTGCTGCAAAAAACGCGATCTGAACTTCAAGGCCTTGAATACAGTTAGTTAAAAGTGGCGATCACATTCAACTATTCTATTGAAAAAGAATATAGAGTTGGCAGTGAATGTTGTTGAACTGCTGATTTCCCTCTAGCCTATCATTCAAAATAAGGAACGCCTATGCTCATCAGATGTTTTTGTGTAACTTTTCGCAAAATTATGAAACATTAGTCTTTCATTGTTGACTGACTGTTTACTTTGTACTCCCATTTTTCAAAATAATGTAATCTTTGGCTGAATATTCAAAATTATGCTTTTTTTTCGAGCTTGTACTCTTTGTACAACGAAAAACTTTTATTGCAAAACATCTTAAAGTTGATCTTTGTGCATAACTCTTCTGAATATTTATGAACGTAAGTCGTGCCAATTTGCCCACTCTAGAGTATACGTTCAAAATTCAAATAGAAATAGAATTAAGAATATTGATTTCTTGTTCAGTTTAGAAAACGATAAGATATATGTGTAAAAAAATAGTCTTCAAAAAAACGTGGCAAGACACTTCAATCTTTCAACCTTCAAAATTTGAATACTTTCATTGATCTGTTGCTCCACTTCGATTCTCATTATCATTAAAGCTTTAGAGTACTTAGATAAATTGTTTAGAGAAAACAAACATCACCAGCCGTCCTTTGAAAAGCACTCTTATTTCTATGTATTTTCTCGCCGGACTAATGGCAACACGTGCTGTTAATCTATGTTCTTTCAAGAAAGAGCTGAAAAAGAACAAGATCAAGTTTCGAACGTCTGCTACGATTAGAACCGAACTGCGAAACGGAAACTGTGATGAGGCTTGTAAAGTATACGTAGATACATATTTTATAAAGTCGATAGTTCATTGATAAAAAAAACTGTTTGTTTATTGTTACAGTTTACTATGCTGTAATTACAACAATGATTTAGACTGCCCCATGTAAAACTACGTAAAATCGTGTACCCTTTGTTCAAACTCTATTATAATGAGTTGTTGGATCAAAGAACTCAAAATTTACATGTCAGTTACAGCAGTTGTTTGTACAGTGGTTTATATGTTGAAAGAAAGAAACAAAACTTAAAAAACTTTACAGAAAATAGTATTTGGTTTCTGTTGATGTTTGGAAAGTCTTTGATATGTCAACTGGTTCAGCTAGACATATCAAACTGGTTCAACTAATTAAGTACGAAGGTTTAAGGACATACTAAGAAAATGTTGTTAATGATATGTAATTTTGATTTGAGAAGAAGTGTGAATATTTTAAAGGTATGGATATTCTACTTGTAAGGGGACTTTTTAAAAATAATTACTAGAAACATATAACATAATGGATTTTTTTAGATAATATCCGTATTATATTTAATCAAATGCCAGAAGAAATGAAAGAAGCACGTCTATTGGGAAAGAAGTTAAAGTAGGAGTAACAAAATAATTATTAAATGACTTGAATATGTAACTCATAACATTAGAAGAATTGCAAGACTTTTAATGAATTTTGTATATTTGGTATTTTGTATTTATGGCAAAACTACTAACGATAGCCAGTGCTGTCTCTAATTTCGAATTTTAGCCAGAGGGAAGGCAGTCAGTCAGCAGCACCATACCACCCACGTTAAATGACTAAATGTCGCACTCATACCATAAAGTGGGTGGAGCATTTTATGGTATCGAACCCGGATTGCTAGGTCTGAAAACCATAGCTTTACCACAGGGCCAAAGTGAGACTCGAAAAGTGGAAAATGGAAATGATAACGCGTAGCATACGTAATGAGATGTGAATGATGAAAAGATGTCTGCAAACAACCTACATTGCTCCAGTGAAACTAAAATCACCAAACAAAATGTTTCCTGCTCACAGGCTTGATACTCAGAAGTTCAATCAATCGTGCAATTGTAAGGTGATTTACTTTTGATCTGCAGTTCTGATACTGTATGTGAAAATTTTATCTTGAATAAAATACCTCACTGTCTAAGTCCCCTCAGAATACATGAAGAGGCGTTAAATTATTTGACTGAATAGCGTTAATGTTGTGTTCCTGAACGAATATCTTAGACCCAATAAACCAGTTGATGTTGATGAGTGGACAGCGTTACCTTAAGAAACTCGACAACTCAAGGAAAAAATCGCTGACATATTTTATCAAATTATTGTTTTCATTGTATTAAGAACCGATTTAAAAAAATGCAAGTTAATATAAATTGCGTTGTGAATTTCCTTATCTCGTAAACGTTACAAATAATATACTTCTTTCTGCCACTGAACTAACCTTTATTTAATCTAATAAAATGATTTCTACTCACGTAGGATATTATAACTCAGGGGAGTTATCTTTGTTATAAAGCTAGCCTAACAATGTGTTTGAGGTAATACAGATCAAGCATTTGTTCATTCCAAATCTAATAACGTTCGTTTAATTATTTGTAATTGTATTCACTTTGCTTAACTTTGTCTTATTTCGTGATATTTCTAAGAGTGCACGATATTTCCAAATTTAAAGGAGTATAGAAATTGATTTGCTACTATATTGTTGTTATAGAAGCCCTCCAAATATTATTACTACAATATTATTGCTGATAAATAGAAGAAACAAATAAATAAACGGTAAGTAGAAAGAATATGGCTGAGTATTTTAACAATGTCTTAATTTTTTATTGATAACAGAGTTGACATCGACGTTACAATAATCAATAACACATTATTTAATTTCTGTAGTGCATATTGGTGTGTAGAAGACATTTTAATACTAGAAATAAATGACATTATAACACCAAATTGTTGTTTTTCTATAATTGGACACTCAACGTTTCGCTTTACAGAAGCTTCAATTTAAAGCTTTGTACCGTATGTTACGGTTTATGGTTTAGTGGAACGGTCCTGAAGAAGCTGTAAAGCGAAACGTTGAGTGTCCAATTAAAGAAAAGCAACAATTTGGTGTTATAATGTCATTCATTTCTAGTATGAAAATAATCAATAACGTTTAAAGCACATATTAAACAATTCCATCATTGTTTTGCTCGAAGTGGTTTATTGTTGACTTATATGCATAAATAAATGTATAGTCATGATTCTTTGCATCGGACACACCATATAAAAGGTATGAACATTTTCACAGGGCTCGCTCGGTATACGCATTTTTTACGTTTTCACGCTTGTAATACATCTAATGCTTAACAAAAAAAAATATTTTTTGATCAATCTAGGCGTCGTTACTTTTCGAACGAACCTTCAAGTGTGTGTGTGTGTGTGTGTATTTCATATGTGAGCTATCGCCCAAATTTAATCAAACTGCTTTTCCTCTGTCGTCATTAAAATCCATCAATTCTTGTGTGTATATATTTTGTGTAAGTGTAACCTATCATACGAGGAAGTTTGGAGGTAACTCATGTACAAGTATAACCTTGTCATATAAATAAGTTTAGAAGTAGCACTTGCTCAAGTATAACCTGTCATATAAATAAGTTTAGAAGAAGCACTTGTTCAAGTATAACATATCATATAAGTAAGTTTGGAGGTAACACTTGTGCAAGTATAGTCTGACATATAAGTTTGTTTCGAATTTCGCGCAAAGCTACACGAGGGCTATCTGCGCTAGCCGTCCCTAATTTAGCAGTGTAAGACTAGAGAGAAGGGAGCTAATCATCACCACCCACCTCCAACTGTTGGGCTACTCTTTTACCAACGAATAGTGGGATTTACCGTCACATTATAACGCCCCCACGGCTGAAAGGGCGAGCATGTTTTGGTGTGACCCGCGACCCTCAGATTGCGAGTCGAGCACCCTAACCACCTGACCATGCCGGGCCTCTGACATATAAGAAAGTTTAGAGTTAGCAGTTATACAATTACTATCTGTCACAAATGCAAGTATAATTTATTGTATAAGTAAATTTAAAGTTAGAGCTTGTGTAAGTACAATTAGTCGTATAAGAAAGTTTGGAGACCATAAAACTGTCACACTAGTATGTTTGCATGAAGCACCTGCGAAAGTACAACTTATTACATCATGATATTTGCAGCTTCTTGGTTTTTATTATCTTTTCTGTAAAACTTTGGCCGTTAAGAAATGCCCACAAGTATTTATTAATTCTTAAGCCTATAAAATATGCGGATGTTTATGGTTTAACATCAGTCAGTATTATAATGTGTAGTATTTAAAAAAAAGTTAACATAATAGGAAAATGTACACCTTATATTTCCCCTTTTTCTTAACCCTTAAAACAATGATAGAAATGAATATTTTTATAGGACGAGTCTACACAACAAATTTCAACTTTATTTATATTTCATATTACAATCACGATTTATATTTATCTTCTACTCTCTTTAAAATTCTTGAATTCTTTTTTGTGCTAGTGTTTTGTCGTAAGAAACTTATTTCTACGCCAATAGTTCAAGCCAACAATTAGTGCTTCTGTAATTCCTGAGTAAGGTATACTATATTATTTATTTATTGTCATTTTCGTTAACTGTATTGGACACACTAGCTAGTATATCAAATGTAATCACCTTTTATTTATATTTATCGCTTAATATTATACTCTACTTATAAAGATTATTTTGCATTGTTAACTAAAATATATATTTAGGACTACTGTTGCTGTTTGTTATTAAGCACAAAGCTACACAATGGGCCATCTGTGCTCTGCCCACCACGGGTATCGAAACCCGGTTTCTAGCGTTGCAAGAACGCAAACATACCGCTGTGCTACTGGGGAGCGTTTAGGACTAACCTAAGTCTCCTAAGCTGGCTGAACCTCATGAAATATTATCGGGATTACGGCCGAAAATATCGTTAACAATAAGGATACCTGTGTGATGAAACAATGCATTTTAATCTTTATATAATCAAACGTAAGTGTATTTAATTAATTATAATGATGGCATATTGATTTTGAGTTTCTCTTTAAATACGTAGCTTACTGTGATCTACAGTTATTATTATTTAGTGATCAGTCTTTTGTTTTTTATACTTTCTGATAGGATGTATTTGGATTTCGCATTCAAAATGTCACATATTGCACAAAACAAATATGGTGGTTACAACATTTGATTAAATTTTATGTTCATCTTTATTTTAACAAGATCGAAAAACTTTTCCCAAAAATTAAAGTTTTAGGTCAGTCACGAAAATTCGAAAAATTATTGCTGAATTCCTTTTATGAGCAATATTATAATATAATAACTATAAAACATATTTTTATTTATGTTTCTTTCCGGCTCTGTTAACACCGAAATTATTGATATTTGTTTGGAACCGATAAATGTTAAACATTTTTGTAAATTATCCAAAATTGATTCATTTAGCCACATATATCAGTGCGTTAGAAATTGGTTGTTTTTTAAGACAGGATTATGTTTCATTTTTTATCATAAAGCAACACAATAGACAAGCTGAGCTATACCTTCCGCGGGTATCTAACCTAAGATCTAGCGTTATAAGCTCTCAAACTTACCTCTGAACCAACGAGAGGCTATAGGGAGGAATAAGCAATTTTGAGTTCCAATTGTTAATTTGAATATAAAAATTATACAAACAGTTACGCCCTTTCATGATACTAAAGCACAAATATTAATATCAATGTGAAAATAATTACTAATGAAATAAAAATTACCGAATATTCTGAGCCAATGTAAAATTAATGAAATTTATCTTGTATTTTAATAAAAATCGAAGATTTATGAAAAAACCTGAACTGAAAAATATTTGACGACTAAATCTTTACTGACTATGTGTATCATCGGCAAATATAAAAATACGTGCCACGAATGAAATTAACTATACTTGCCTCTGAAAAGCTGTTTTTACGCCCCAATGGTTTAGAAACCGAAATGGATAAATTAAGAGGAAAAAAAATCATTTTCAGTTTACGTGATTTTTATCACAAAGTCTAGGCCTATAGGTTTCCAATGGTTCGCCAGCTTTCAGCGGTTAAATCGGAAACTTTTAAAGTAAGGTTAAAGACACAATACAGAAATGGACAGTTTCTTGTTTATTTTGAAGTTATGCACAAAGCTACACATTAGGCTATCTGTGCTCTGCCCACCACGGGTATCGAAGCCCGGTTTCTAACGTTGTAAGTCCGCAGACATACCGCTGTGCCACTGGGGGGCCTACAGTTTCTTATTGAAAGGTTGCTGTTAAATATTCAAAGTTCTTCTGGACTTGAAAAGGCTTAGAAAAATTTGAAGTGTAAAGAGAAATAGCTTTTTCAATTAAAACGGTGAAAGTAATTATAACAGGCGAAAAATGGCGAACGCCAAAAACTGTCTAACATAGATTATTTCAAAAGTTGTCTATGAATAACGTCTCTTATCCTGTAAGGAGCCTCAGAGTAAAATTCTATTTGATTTAATGTGTAGGTTAATACGACAAACAGTTAATTATTTAAAAAAATCATATTGTATAGAAATAACTGTAAAAAACACTTCCCTTACGAGAGGAAGTTCCTTTTATATAATAAATACTGCTATTAGCTGGAGCTAATTAAGAAAATTAAATCTGTTAAATATATATATAAATATCAGAGCATCTGTTACACGATTTACACTCCCTTGAATTTTTTTTTTGGAGGCGAGGACATTAAAGAAGTGACGTTAGTCAGAAAATGAAAATAGACATTTTGCTAACATGAAATTCGCTTAATGTGAATACGATACATACAACGTCAGATAGAATGTACATTTTGTTTGACTTAGCTGTTTTTGGCCGAGTTCGCTAAAAAAAAATGACGTTATTTTAAATGCGGAAACGTTGTTGTTTAATGGCTTCTAAGACTTTGATAAATTTTTAATGATAAATCCAAACAAGAAGTATCTGACAAAGTGAAAATTTTGACATTACTTGATTTAGTTGTTATAAGGAAAGAATATGAGATGAGTGACATTTTCAAGTCTTGGAAATGTAGATTTTTCATTTCGCGAATGGTATGTATAACTATAAGGTAAGAACAAATATTAGAAGTGTATTATTTTGCTTTGTACTTGTTTCTAAACCTGAATATGAAAAACAGCGACGTTCAACGAAACGAAGAAATTTACATTTTATTTAAATCAGTTCTTTCAAAGCGTTAAATACGGAACAAGAGATGTTAAACAAAATGCATAGATAACGATTTGCTGAAATCATTTCTTTCTAATCCTGCATATAGAAGATGCTACTTTCGACGCAGTGTTTTCTGGACGTGACTGAACATACAAGAAGTAGCGTAAGATAAAATGCGCATGTTCGTAACGAAACTAAGCTTTACACGACCTCTTAATAAGTTATCTTTCTATACATGAAAAGTCGCATGAAAATATAAATCCCGTATTTGAATTTCACCAAGACTCTGGAAAACGAAAAAATGAGCATGTGGAAAGAGAGAGACTCAACCAGTACTGTGATAACAACTGT
>NW_013665736.1:287890-289336 GCF_000517525.1 Limulus polyphemus | reverse complement strand
TAATAAACATATTGTTGAAGAAAAAAAAAGGGACCTGTTATGACTTTAGATCATTTAAGCATATAAACCTCAAAATTTTATGTTTTTTGTACAAAGATCACTAGAAAGTGCAGTTTGGAGTACTTATGAATAAAGAATAGAAAGAAATGAAAATGAGTGGCAATCATTTTTTTAAAGAAAAAACTCTCTGTTATTGTTTATTTCATAACGTGCATATTTGTATTATGCTATTGATTACCTTGGATATCCCGAAATATAGAGTCTACCGCCTCTATGATGAAAGTTTCAATTAAGTATAAGCATTCTACATTTGAAATATAAAATTCAAATTTTACTCTTTATAATGTAGGAAAGAGGAACCTAGCAACGAAATTTCATTTGTGATTCAAATTTTTACTCTTTATAATGTAGGGAAGGGTAACCTAGCAACGAAATTTCATTTGTGAT
This sequence comes from Limulus polyphemus, assembly GCF_000517525.1. Lineage (NCBI taxonomy): Eukaryota > Metazoa > Arthropoda > Merostomata > Xiphosura > Limulidae > Limulus > Limulus polyphemus. Next base: position 288,889 of record NW_013665736.1, on the reverse strand, counting down.
TCAAATTTTTACTCTTTATAATGTAGGAAAGGGTAACCTAGCAACGAAATTTCATTTGTGATTCAAATTTTTACTCTTTTATAATGTAGGAAAAGGGAACCTAGCAACGAAATTTCATATAATTACTCTAGTGCTTTAAGAAGTTAATAAGACATTCGATTCAATATTGGAAATAGAGTTGTTGTTTTTTAAAAGAAAAGAAATGCCGTCTTAAAGATATCTTAATATGACTAGTTTACTTTTTTAGTATATTCTATTGCAAAAAGTAGGAATCCATAAACGGAATAACATTTAGTTTTCAGCTTCAGCAAGCCAAAACGATAGTCGTTTAACCAAATGGAAGAAATATTGATAAAAATTCTCTGTCTTTTATTTTATGAATATAAGCTCGAATATAGCAACAAGCAGAAGCTACTTATTCCACAAAATTGTGATTATATTGTTACATTTTTTAAGTTACTAGCTGACCTACAGTTCAACGCACTAGAAAGACAGCGGCTCCCGCAGGTGACATGGGGAATCAGATCCGAACAGAGACCCCCCCCCCCTAATGTCTCTCTCGGGGGGACCTAAGAGTATGTTTCATAAACGGTCCAGCGATTCGCCAGTTATAAGTGGACATACACATACACAGCCATTGTCAAATAATGGTTTAGAAGATAGATTGTAGAAACAAAATATAGGTATTAATATGCACGTGTAAGTTTAGTGCAGAAAATATACATAAAATCTTTCTTTAAAAGGGCACTAACCGTGGAATTGAAAACCTAAATGTATCACAAAAAATTCATATGATTTTATAAAATTAAACACAATTATTGACATTAGTCTGTAATACATTCTCTTTAAATATAAATTATCTCTATATATACCTATTTGTAGAAATTTTAATAAGCAAGCTTATTTGAGACCTTAATATACATATATATTTACGTATTCTCTATTTATATTGTGACGGATTTATTATTCTATAATAATTTTAATATCAATGTTTGTTTA
>NW_013665736.1:285308-287808 GCF_000517525.1 Limulus polyphemus | reverse complement strand
GAACAATATATGTGTGTACGTAAACGCTAGTGTAGCTTTGTATTGTTACGTAATCTGAATTTTCGAGAAACTCTCCGCACGCCTATAAACATAACCAACGCAACGCGTCTAAAAACAGTATATATTATTAGTGTGCTATAGTTGGTATGCTATAAACCTCGGAAGTTATAATTGTGATTAACACTTATTAATCGAGAAACTTCAAATATATGACCAGGAACATTTGTAAATTACGAACATTACAAATCATTTAACTTCAGTGGATTCACATTGGACATTAGTACTTTTACGAATATGTTATATAACTTCAGCGGTAAAAGAAACTCGACCTGTAATCGGCGTGTGATCAGTGAGAACTACAGAGCTAACCAGCTCCTTATTAAGTGAATTGTATCTACATCAACTCGAAATTAGCTCGCTCAACGTGAACTTTCGATAAGATATCAAGGAAATTCCAGACTAGAAAGAAGACTTTATATTGCTTGTACGTTTGTAAAATTTTGTATATACATCATTATTTGTAATAACTGTTTTTGTAAATTCTATTTTTGTTTGTGTATTAAATTATATTTGTATTAATAAAAAGAAAAGAAAACTGTGCGTATCAATCATGTTGGCAAATATCATAAATTGGAGATGTATCGGCATATACTTAACTACTAAATTTAAATAATCATTTAGCTCGGTTTCAGACCATTCAAAATTGTAATACGTAACAATATGTCTAAACTATAACTAAGCATACAATAACCAATGAAGAAAAAGAATCAACTAATCATAACTTTGTAAAACTTGTTTCATTAAAATCAACTAAATACAACTTTATAAAACATGTTTCATTAAAATTGTAAAAAATAGTGACTTTTCAGAAACTGAAAACGAAGTTTTTGTAAGTCACAAGGTACGTGTAGTTGATTTTAATATAGCTCATTTTCTAGAAAATCACAACATCATTAATGCTACTTTGATTGCATCTTAGACGGAGAAAGACTTATTGGGGGAAAAAAAAGTTTAATTTAAGTGCAATTTCTTTCATAAAAAGAAGGAATCTATTTCTCATTTACCTCTTAATCGTTCAAAGATTGAAATTCGCGAAGCACACTCAAGCGAACTGAAAAGAAACGTTTACTTGTATAGATACGAAACATTCTGTCATAAACGAATTAATGTTGGATCAAGTTTGTTTTTTAGGGAGGCTAAGTAAGAACATCCCACCCGGGCCACTCCGAATCCGCCTGCCGAGTTTCGTCCTGTTAGCTTCAGAACTGTGGGAGGAGTTAGCTAGACAGTCATACATACAAAACTACAAGCTGAATTAACATAGGATGCACTTTGATTATGAGTTTTGTGCTCTTTCCATTCATGTTCTTTCAACAGCAACATTCTTTTTAGCTGACGTTCACGCAAGACTAACTTTATTCTTATGTCACGCAATACCTCGTTTTTTTTCTCTTATCTCTTGAGCTTCTTTTTTCTTCTGTCCTTACGTTTATTTTATTTTAAGTAGAACTTCCAATACGTTTAATTCCTTTACTTTTTTCTTTTTTGGTAGGAGACTGCTTTGTAAATTTCTGATAAATTTCATCTTTGCTACAACGAAGCGGATTCTTTGGACCAAGCGTAATAAATATCTTCTATATTTCATTCTATTCAGCTTCAATATATATATACATATGCATAAATAAATAAATAGCTCTAATATATCAGTTACATTAATTGTCAATAGGCAATTAAATCATCACTATTAAACAATAATGAATTTAATATAAAACAAACATTAAAATAGAACTAAAATTAAACAGTTATTTTCCATTACCAGTCATAGTTGTCAACATTAGGTCATAACGGATAATGTCTGTGGTCATAGTACCTAAATGCGTTGGGGATATTCCATCTATCAGACAAAACCCAGACGCTGATGTTAAACTAGCTAACAGCTATTGAAAATTAGTTAAGTGTTCACAACGTCTCAACTCCTACCGCCTTTCGCTGTCTGCAGCCAGTTGTGGGTAAGCAGTTACCCTTAATAATTAGACATAACCTTAAAGTAGATATAATATCGCCCTAAAAATTGTACAAGGTAAAACTCCCAACCTCCATTCTTGTATTTACAAAATAATGTCAAGCAGAACTATTTGGTGCTATGACCACAGACATTATCTATTATGACTTAATGTTGACAACTAGGACTGATTTGTTTGTTTGTTTTGAATTTCGCGCAAAGCTGCACGAGGGCTATCTGCGCTAGCCGTCCCTAATTTAGCAGTGTAAGACTAGAGGGAAGGCAGCTAATCATCACCACCCACCGCGAACTCTTGGGCTACTCTTTTACCAACGAATAGTGGGATTGACCGTCACATTATAACGCCCCCACGGCTGAAAGGGCGAGCATGTTTGGTGTGACGGGGATTCGAACCCGCGACCCACAGATTGCGAGTCGAGTGCCCTAACTCCCACAGATTGCGAGTCGAGTGCCCTAACCATCTGGTCATGCCGGGCC
>NW_013665736.1:280305-284964 GCF_000517525.1 Limulus polyphemus | reverse complement strand
TCCCACAGATTGCGAGTCGAGTGCCCTAACTCCCACAGATTGCGAGTCGAGTGCCCTAACCACCTGGCCATGCCGGGCCAACTAGGACTGTTATATATATATAAGAACTGATCAATAATAAAAATATTTTAGTTTTCTGCAAATGTCATCCCTAATAATCCGTTTTTCTATAACATACATATTGTATACTATAAAACTATTTCTCACTTATAATGCCACTTTACATAAAATATGTTATTTTCAAAATTTGTTGCATACATTTTAAAAAACCTTGTTTATAAATATGTATTTTTATATGATATGAAACTGAAAGATAATTATTTTTTAAGGTAATATATATAGTGTTTCGATAACACGATTAATATTTTTATGTAAGGTTCTACGTTCTTATGCTTCGTTAAAACATTGGAACAGAAATTCTTTAATGGATAAATATATGTTTTCTAGAAATTGAATACTTTTTTTTTCATTCCTTGAATTTTTTTTATCTAACTCTCTTTCGGCATTATGTAATTTGTCTTTATTTTTCGAGTTTATTTCTTCTCCCTAGTTCAGTTCCAGTCCTTCCAAGGGTTGTCTTTTTTAATCTTCTCTTCAGTTATCGTCAGAATATTTAGAAATACTGGATTCAGAGTCAGTCCAGGAGTATGAAAACATTACAATAATACCACTAGTCATTTAACACACCATCCTTAGGGTGAGTTCTTAGTTGATCCAGTACAGAATCTCTGCATTTTAACCTTCTGAAAACTAATACGATAATGGATAAACTGAGGAACGGAGATTTTAGTTTAGTATTCGTCATATTAAAACTAGCTCAAAAGACTTGATTATATCGCAAAACGAAACAAAGATAGTTAAGTTTCAGTGATACGGTGACGATTAAACTTAGAAACTAAATATGAGTGTGTTCTTCATCGTGTTAAAATTAGCTCAAAAGATTTGATTATCTTTCCAAAAGAAAAAGCTTAGTTACTGTGATATAATGATAAAAAAAAGAATAAAATTACAAACAAGTCGACAAAAGCAATTCCAATAACTTTGTTTCTTTAAATAAACCTCTGTCTTTAAAGGAAATTGAAATGTTAATAAATTAATTTCCACATTTGTATATAGAATATTAAAACGTTGTGGCAAATAAGCCTTTCTCTATTCCATCTCGTAGGCTCGGTTATTCCAAAACCCTTATTGAAATAGAGATATCTACAGCTCTCACAAAGTCATACCAAAAGTCACAAAGATACACAGTATACGTGAAACAAGAAAGAACAAATACAAGTGGAATGTATAGATACATAGTGTACGTGACACACAAAAGAACAAAAACAAGTGAAACCTATAGATATACAGTGTACGTCACAAACGAATAAACAAATAGAAGTGGAACTTATAGAAACAGTGTACAAAAAAACAAACAAGTGGAACTTATATTTCTTCTGTGCTGTCAGTTTAAGTTCTTAATTCTGCAAATGTATATAGTTAAGTGGATTAAACTTACCATTTGTAACGTTTACCTAAATATTTTAACTTGATAAAGCTATTCAGAATTTCTAATAAGAAGTAGCTAACTATATAGATCAGTTCCCTTATAGATCAGCGGCACGTTTATGGAATTACAGTTCGAAAAATTCAGAGTTCGGTCCCACGTTGCGGAAAGAATGCTGATGGGCTATTGTGTGGCTTCGCGCTAAAAACAAACACCCAACTATAAAAATAATAATAAACTAATAAAAACATATATGTTAATGAAGAAAATTAGGCTTAACAAACAACTTCATACTGCAAATCAATAAACCAGAAAACTAAAACCAATTGTGGTTAGGTTGCATTGAATCATCATAATTTAGCTAATCACTTTAGTAAAAAATACCCGCGCTCCGCTGTGGGGTTGAAAGGCCCCCAGCATACTGATCCTCTATTATCCTCAAATACTTCGTAGTTACCCAAAGGGAGGTCTTTACCAAAATACAAGCCCCGTTAAAACACCCACTCGTGGTACCAAAACACGTGTGCCATGTTTGGTTTCGCTAGCTTATGAGCAGGGTATAAATACAATTTCAAATATGGCGCCACATATTTCAAAATGTGGTCAAGAATTCAAAATCAGATTCCAGATTATGGATCAATGTCCCTTAAAACCTACTCCATTATGCATGGGTAACCTTCTATGTGCGTTCGTATCCTATGAGTGGGTCATCTATGCCATATAGGTATGGATTCGCCATGGGTCATCCCATAGTTTGGTTTTACTAGTTCTAAAACTGTGGAGGGGTTCGGGGATAAATAAACAAATTCACACACAGCGTGAAGTAATATGGGTTATCCCCAGCCGCGACTAACAATATCTTACGAGGTTTGGCTAACAACGTAAAATAATCTTCATACGGGTAGTTATATTTCAAAAGCCTATTAAATCATTAGAATCAGTAAGATTTAACGAATCTAACAGTAAAGAAAAGTTTAACCTATAATTTTTATGAAGCACGTAAATGTAGCAATCGTTTGCTGTTTGTTTTGTTTTTGAAGTTAAGCACAAAGCACACAATGGGCTATCTGTGCTCTGCCCACCACGAGTATCGAAACCCGGTTTCTGGCGTTGTAAGTCCGCAGACATTCCGCTGTACCACTGGGGGGCTGGCTGTTTATATCCACACAGTTTGGAGACGGCTTGAATGGGAGTGAAATATACTTTATTAGAAATGTTCAGGTATCTGATGATGACAAAAGCTTGTCGAAACGATGTAGGTACATTAGTAATACAGTTTCTTATATAAAGTGTTTGTTTGCTTGTTTGTAGTTAAGCACAAAGCTGCACAATGGGGTATCTGTGCTCTGCCCACCACGGGTATCGAAACCCGGATTATAGCTTTGTAAGTCCGCAGACATACCGCTGTGCCATTGGGGGCTTTTTATAAAGTGAGTAGCCTAATTATGATGATGCAACGCAACCTAACCATAATAGGTTATAGTTTTCTGGTAAGTGATGATGACAAAAGCTTGTCGGAACGTTGTATATTTGTAACAAAGTTTCTTTACCTACCAATTTAAGCCATCTCCAGACTATATTTTCTAAAACATGGGTTCCTCCTCATGAAATTTGAATCCACACGATTTACCCGTACACAAAACACGAGTATGCTGATAATCCTTTGCTTACTTTTACAGCAGTACACACAAGACACACATTTATGGAACTGTTTGTGTCAGGTATGTTATTGTGTATTAATAGTTTCGTTTTGAGTTTACTTACTGACTATAAGTATTATTGTTGATGACAAAACCTTGTCGAAACGTTGTACATTTGCTGTTCTGTTAAACTTATATTAAAGTTTTTCTTCATTACCCATTCAAGCCGACTCCAGCCATTATAAGTTATGTATATGTTTAAGTATTTCCAGTCAAAGGTGCTATAAATTATCAATATATATGTTCGATTTCGCTTCTGAAGGCATGATTGTAAAGTGATTGAAGAATGTAATACTTTATAATTCTTTGAAGAAATTGTTCATATAGGCGTTTTTTAACATCTGAATGTATGCATTTTATGGATATGTTTTTTTAAATGGTTCCATCTTTTGAGAACTCCAATGACGTATACAATAACTACCGGCGAAAAGTTTATAAAGAAAATAATATTTTGGTGTGTATAATTCATCTGTTCCTAAACCACAAATCTGCGTTAATCCAGTAGGAACTCGGATAGCTTTCATTATAAATATTTCAAGTAAATTCAATCAAGACTGCCATGAAATGAAAATTAATGTAATGCTTTAAAATCTGCCAAATACAAATCTGTGCCGACGTCTCCAAATGCATGTCAGCATTTCCTGCACATAATTAAGTTGTCTAGCTGCATTCTCGCATTAATTACATTTATCTAACAGAAAGCTCTGGCGAGATGAAATATGAGTTTAATTTAACTCAACTATGAAATAAAACGATTAACAGTAATCTCCTACCTCCATTTTATTTGAAACACAAATAGGAAATTATTTCGTCATCGTGAGGCTTAAATGAACGTTGGGTAACCGGGTAGATAATAATAATAAATAGATTAGTTTTGTTTAATCCAGTTTTTCTTCAAAGGAAGCCGCATATATTAATACAATATCAAGCAATAGCAATAATAGTTTTATCAAATTCATTTTCTGTATTAAATAATATCAAATTTTATTCGCTTTTATATAATAATCAATCGTTGTTTTTACACAGTGAATATATATATACAAATTCATTAATCAAGTTGAAACTGAATGCATTTTGATAAATTGTTGACTTAGTCCGTAGGAAGGATGACTAAATGGATGAATGAATGAATTCATATTCATTTATTTAAGTAAAAAACAGATTACATAATGTCCTTTGATGGTCCTAATATCATTCAGTTTAATTTAAAATGCGTGTATGTTATATTCTAGACTACTAAACCCTATGCTAATAATATCTTACGCGTATCTGAAATTGAGGATGTAGACAGCTCTCTGGTTGTCATTGTGTACCCATGGATCTATTGAATCTTAGTCATAAGTCATTGACCCAATATTATCGTGGGAATCGAAAAGTGCCGACACTTATTATGATTGATATCATTTGGAAAGGTAATCCTAACGCTTATTATGATTGATATAATTTGAAAAGGTAATCCTAACACTTATTATG
>NW_013665736.1:276259-279420 GCF_000517525.1 Limulus polyphemus | reverse complement strand
GCGAAATCCATAACAAACAAACCCGACATCCTAGCCAGTAGATCATGCCTAGCCTCACAATTTAGATTAAACGCACTATTTTTACTCAAATCTTCTATTATGTTTTACTTATTCTGCTTTCTAAACTTCCGTGTACTGCATTCGAGTTTAACCACTTTAACTCTTGTAATTTCAAACACTTACTACACCCCTTTATCTAACAGAACTCTGTCATTAGCAGCCAATTAGTACTTAGCCAAAGATTAGAAATGTTACTTGATCAACCGTTATATGGCTTTAGGTGTAGAAATGTGTTTATTCATGGTTTTTGTTAAATGTGCCCAACTATGTACTACTACACAGAGGAAAAGCGATAGAAGCTGTCCAGTTTTCCAACTAGATCTAGTGCTCAATGTATGTGTGTGGCTCGAATTTGGTGTTACTGGCCTCCCTCGGAATCCCTGGACGCAATGTTTCAAACTGTGTTTATACCCCACTCACAATCTAATGGCACCCAACGTGGCACACATGCTCAGGTACCACGGATTGGTGTCCTAACTGAGCTTACCTTCGGGTACGTACCTCTTTGAAGTAGCTGTAAAAGTAATTGGAAATGATGAAGGATCTTGATTGGTACACTGGGATAGAAGTAACTGGAGATAATGGACTAGTGTGATTGGTACACTGGGATAGAAGTAACTGGAGATAATGGACTAGTGTGATTGGTACATTGAGGTAGAAGTAATGACGAATAATGGAGGAGCTTAATCGGTACATTGGGGTAGAAATTGTTGGGGATAATGGAGGAGTTTGATCGGTATATTGGGGTAGAAGTAATGTGGAATAATGGAGGAGTTTGATCGGTATATTGGGGTAGAAGTAATGTGGAATAATGGAGGAGTTTGATCGGTATATTGGGGTAGAAGTAATGTGGAATAATGGAGGAGCTTAATCGGTACATTGGGGTCTATGTGAATGATGAAGGGGTCTTGGAACCCCGCAGCAGAGCGAGAGTATTTTATATTAGTCACTTTATTGTTGTCACAATTTGTAATGTAAACTGGATGTATTTAGACGTTTTAACAGTTCAACTCAAACGTTCTGTTTTATTAGATGAAACAATCATAAGTCATAGTGTTACTGACTCTAGGAGGACAAATGTATTTTTTTATTTATAATATCCATGTGGTGTATTTCTCTGTAACAAGATTCATTAAAGAAGTAACTGATATACTAGTACGTGCAAGTGTCCATCAGAAGACTATAATTATCATAGACCAAGTTGGGTTGATGTAAACTAATACCATTAGTGGTTTTGAAAACATGTTTACCAAGCAGTCGTTCATTAGAGAATCGATCCATACGCAACGATAGAGCTTAGCAACAACAAAGCTAAGTTCTCCAATTCAAGTCATATAGAACTCCATTAGGAGACTACGACTATCGTAGACCTACCTTGACTGATGCAAACTAATGTATCACTGGTGATTCTTAAACATGAGCCCTTCAGTGGCTCAGCGGTAAATTTACGTGCTCATAATGCAAAAAAAATCGGGTTTCGATATCAGTGAATATAGCTAGTTTTGCGCTTAGCAATAAACAAACAATCTTCAACGTGAAATGAAATATTAACTTTTCATTATTGTCAACTTGTCAATTTTGCGCAAAGCTACACGAGGCTATCTGCGCTAGCCGTCCCTAATTTAGCAGTGTAAGACAAGAGGGAAGGCAGCTAGTCATCACCACCCACCGCCAACTCTTGTGGTACTCTTTTACCAACGAATAGTGGGATTAACCGTCACATTATAACGCCCCCACGGCTGAAAGGGCGAGTATGTTTGGTGTGACGGGTATTCGAACTCGCGACCCTCAGATTGCGAGTCGAGTGCCCTAACCACTTGGCCATGCCGGGCCTTTTCACTTATTAGTTTTCAATATCCAAACGCGATTAAACTTAAAGACGCTCACTGATGTTTTTTCCAAGAGTTGCACTAACATGTAGTCTTTTGTCAAAAAAAAACAACAAAAAACAAACTGATTTCACACAGTGACATAAGCAAATACTTATAGACTTTGTTCATTTTCACAAATCTGGACTGAAAATTAATATAACGTTGTTTCACAAAGTTCATAAAACCTTCGGTTTAAATATGCAAAGTTGTTGACTCACTGGTATAAGACTTGTAACTTGATTTTTTATATATGATGACAGTGTGTGTATTATAAGCTATGCATTCAATGTTTTAATTCAGTGGTTTGCTAGAGAGAGCCTCTAGCACGATGATGACGCTAGATCAAGTAAGTTTATAAAACTATTACTAGAATACCTAGAATGATCGTGAATGTTAATGATCAAGAGATTTTGCGAAATATCTAAAAACAAGGATACATTATAAACACGAGAATCAGTGAAGCTTTAATTACGTTTCAGTTCGTTCAATGATCGACTGAATTTCGCATAATTTTCACTAAATATTTTAAAATAACTCAACGAAAGAACATGTCAAAATATGTGTAATATTTTGTTTCTCAAACAAAGATCTTTTTAGAAAAGATACAACTCAAATAATAAATAAAAATTGAGTTACAGTTATGGAAATAAAAATTACAAAATTATTCCCCTTACTAGGACCTAAAATCAATTTTCTTTTTTCTTTTACAACTCTAAAACCCTGAGTTCGATTTCCACTGTGAACAGAGCACAAATAGCCCTTGTGTGACTTTGCGCTAAAACAAACAACCCATCTTTATTTATTCAATATAACCATGTTAACAAGGCAAAGTTGGTTCTCTCTCGAAGGCCTAGCATGGCCTGGTGGCTAGGGAAGCAAAACACGCACCTTCTTATGCAAATCTGTAGATTTTTAAATAAATATTGTGCTATCCCAAATAATTTTTTGGTCTAGTCTTGTTCATAATGTCCTGGACTAGATTAATAACTTACGCGTTTACTTATGAAGTGGATATTAATATATTTTTTTTTGTTGAAGTTTTTATTAACATTGTTACGTCTCCGTTTGTTAATTAACTTTCCGTAACGTCGTTCCGACGAAACTTAAGCGACACAAGTTCTTTACTTAATAAAACTGGTTTATTCTTTCCGAATAAAACTTTACCGATACACTTATTCTCAACAGTCGCGTTATAACAAACTATAATAACGAACGAACGTTAACTACAAC